>NC_072795.1:94500000-94570000 GCF_028583425.1 Eublepharis macularius
AGTTAAGTCAAATTATGTTGATTATATGGCTCCTCTTCTTGCAGTCCGGTGTGACTGTGGGGCATAGTTCTAGTTTAGGAAAAGCATATTTTTAGAAACATGGGAAAGGCGTGAGATGTTTGCTAATAAAGCTGACACATTTCCTTTTCAGCATCTTGAATCTTAGAAAGGCCAGCAAGGCAGTCGCAATATGTTTTATAATAGACTGTACATCGGTAGCACTTTGAGTTACTGGCCATGTTTATGTATACACTGGTGGCACCTTAATGCATTTTTAATGGCTATTAGTATATTTAGTATAATGTGCTAGTACATAAAATATGTATTGTGCATCATCCCTTTGAGCTCTTTTGTTGTGTTTAAAGGCACAAAAGGAAAGGTGTGACTTGACGTTGTCCTACCTGTCATTTACAATCTGGGCATGATGAAGGGACATCAGTGTCTAAAACACTGCTGTGCATGAATTGATGAAGTTGTGTCATTTCAAATCAGATTTTTCTACCTTTTTATTGTTTTGATAACAAGGTTATGCCCTGGAGGAGACATGAGCTTCAGTGAGTCTGCAAATGTGCAAAACAAATTCACTTCTTGCTGTTGAGTAGGCTATTTCAGGACTAACATCATTGCATGTCTATTAAGGTTTGAAGCATTTAAAACAAGGGGAGGAGAATGATCCTTAAAGTAGAAAACAATGACTGAGGACATGGTTTCTATGATGATAATACAGAAAGAATGCCCAATTTCCTTTATCTGTTTTTCTTTCACAGAAATGCTTTAGCCCAGTACAGGACTCTCTTAATAGCCAAAAATTATTTCTTGACCTACTTTGCTTTTGTTTGACTGGCAATTATTACATGAACCTAAGTAGGCAGTTTTCAGTGGTGTCATAAATTTCTGTGTAAAATCTGTGTTTTGAATCGTATTTGTTGCCAAGAAAACATTCTGATGGGGGCGGGGGGGGGGGGGTGAAAGCTTTATTTGAAAATTGTCAGTGTTGTCAAAATGGCTGATTTAAATTGATCTGATAGCAGGGGCTGGAAGGTGGAATTCAGCTGGTGAGTTCCATCGTTCTCGTCACCTCACTAAGACAAAGTATTCATTTCTGAGGACTAACGCTACAATATGTCCCAGCAATATGAGGCAGGAGATTGTGTTCCAGTGCACTGAAAACTAGACTGAGATTGTCAGAGCATTTATATTCATGAGAGTGAAATAATGCTTAGCCTGACTAGGCTTCTACATTCCTTAAATGAAAAAGATACGACATTAACTCTTTGCAACACCTGCCATCTGAGATTTCCTTAATGTGTGAAATTTAGAAAACGATGGGTTTGAGTTATGTTGTTAGTGAAAATACTGTGTTTCTTTGCAGTCTCCTGGAAGAGTGAAGGCAACAAGATCAAAATCCAATCAGCACTTCTCACAATACTGTTGTATTTTACACATTTTTAAAATAAATAAATAAATGTGAAGTGAGGGTGAGAGGCATTCTTCCTGTCGTGCACGCACTCACTGGAAAACACATTGTCTGGATTGTAAGAAACAAATATACAACTGCTTCCTAAAGAGTTTATACTGTACTTTTTGTAATATTGGAGACTAGCAGGCAGGAGAGATTGGGGCACCTACATTTGTTATGATAGTATGGAAATTTCCCTTGTGTCTCAGAGGGCTGTACTTGGACACAATTAGAAAATAAATCTTCTCTCTTTGGAATAATACACTTCTTTCTGTATTTGTCTCCCATTGAGCACCTCTACATTTGTTAAGTCTGTCTTTTGCAATGATACCAGCCCAATCAAAGTAGAAGGCCAAAAGTTCAAATATGACTTCAGATTTCCTTTCCAGATGCACCTTTGGAGAAGCAAAATATCTATTGTGTCCTTTCAAATAAGGAATAGACGTTTGTCTCTCCACAGCATCCCCTGTCAGGCAGATTTATCTACAATGTTAGAAGCAGCAGGAACACAGTCTGAACTGGAGGTAAGGAGGGACCTAAACTTGCCACAGGGAAGAGAAATGAAACAAAATAATGTAAGAGAAAGTGATGGGGAAAACCTTAATACCTTTTCCGTCTGCATCTATCTACTTGATAAGAAAACCTTGCTCTGGTGTATTCCAATCCATAATGCTATAATTTTCTGTAAAATTGCATATCTGCAATTGAAATCTCTCAACATGCTTCTGGTCCTGTATATATCCCTAACCAGCAGCAGATAGCAGAAAAGCTCATAAAATGTTGATTTGTCTAGAGTGGCTATCAATAGATGTATAATGACTTTGAAAAGGGATACCATAGTATGAGGCAGCTTAAGCTACTTTGCCATTCTTAGCATCTTGCAGGTCCATATAATAAGAAAATCATGTGCTGAAAAACTAAAGAACATTGCTGCTGAAGTAGGGTGTAACCTAGATATGGTATGAATGAAGCTATATGTCTCAAGTGAATAAATTGAAACTGAATCTAGATAAGACAGAAGTGATATTGTTTGGGAAGGTGGAGATCTTGAAGAGCATGGTTTTTCCCACTTTCAGTGGGGTTCAATTGACCATTGCTCACTCATCTTGGAGTCTAGGGGATATACTGGACCCATACTGCTTCTGCTGCAACCCCCACCCCTTTCTTCCAGTTCAGTCTAGCCCCCTATCTTGACATGATGGCCCACTATCTTGACATGGCCAATCTGGCCACCTAGATCCATGCCACAGTAACAACAAGATTAGACTACTGTAATGCACTCTATGTAGGTCTTCCCTCAAAGTCAATTAGGAAACTGCAGTTGGTAAAGAACTCTGCAGCTTAGTTGTTATCAGGAACTAGGCAGATCATACATATTGCTCACATTCTGCAATCACTTGATTGGCTGCCCATCAGTTACCAGGTTCAATTCAAGGTATTGGCTATTCCATACAAAGCTCTTCATGGTCTTGGCCCATCACATCTGCAGGACCTCCTCTCTCCCTATGCTCCGCCAGAACAGTTTCACTCATCTGAGTAGGGCCATCTGCAGATGCCACTTTGCAAATAAGCCAAATCAACAGCTGTGTGTACCTGCCCATTCTCTGTTGTGGCCCTCATCTTATGGAATGGCCTACCTGACAAGGTTAGGAAGCCTCTGACTCCTGTATTTCTGCAAACTATGAAAAACAGAACTATTCAAGAGGGCTTTTTACACAGGTAATAGGAGTGGTACTTTAATGAAATGTTTCTGTCTGGTGCTTTAGTAAAGGGATAGAAACTGTAGAATGTACTACTGCGTACTGTCTGTTGCTGTAAATATACTCCTATTCCATAATTTCTGCATTGCTTAACACGGCATGTTTAAATGCTTATGCTTTGTTTCAAATTTGTTTTATTTCTATGTATTGTCGAAGGCTTTCACGGCCGGAGACCAATGGTTGTTGTGGGTTTTCTGGGCTGTATTGCCGTGGTCTTGGCATTGTAGTTCCTGACAGCTCTAGAATCAGCACCCCACAAACCTAGTGTATGGTTCCGATTTGTGGACGATACATTTATCATTTGGAGCCATGGGGAGGAAGAATTGATGGGGTTTTTGAATCATCTCAACAACATCCACCGGAACATACAATTCACAATGGAGAAAGAAATCGAGGGAAAACTCCCATTTCTGGATACCTTGGTCATCCGCAAAGCAAACTTTCAGTTAGGTCACAAGGTCTACAGGAAACCAACTCACACTGATCAGTACTTACACAAAAACTCCAAAACTCCAAAAGAGGCATAATGAAAACATTAGTGGATCGCGCAAGACGGATATGTGAGCCGCACTTTCTCAATGAGGAAATTAATCATCTAAACCACGCACTTCAGGCAAATGGCTACTCCAGAAATGAAATCCGAAGAGCAATCAAACCCAGGATGAATCAAACAACCAAGGAAAAACAGTCTCCTACAGGAAAAGTGTTTTTGCCATATATCAAAGGAATTACTGATCAGATGGGAAAGCTTATGAAAAAGCATAACCTTCAAGCAGTGTTCAGACCCACCCGAAAAATACAACAGATGCTACGATCAGCAAAAGACAGTAGAGACCCCCTCACCTCTGCAGGAGTATACCGTATACCCTGCAGCTGTGGACAAGTTTACATCAGGACAACAAAGCGTAGCATCCAGACAAGAATAAAAGAACATGAAAGACACTGCAGACTTGGACAACCTGAAAAATCAGCAGTGGCTGAACATAGCCTAACTCAAACAGGGCACAGTATCTTATTCCAGGACACCAAAATACTGGACAACACTTCCAACTACTTTGTCAGACTGCACAGGGAAGCCATTGAAATTCACAAGCATAAGCAAAACTTCAACAGGAAAGAAGAAACCTTAAGAATGAACAGAGCATGGTTTCCAGTTCTGAAAAACACCAGGCTAACAAAACACTCTACACCCGACAATAGCCCTACAGAGAAGATTAACACATCAAGCACCAATCCATATGCAAAAGAACCTCCTCAGGATACAGTGAAGCCTCCCGCCATTAGCATTCCACACCCTGGGAAACTCTTACAGGATGACTCAGCTCAACCCCACCCCTCCTGAGTAGATACAAATGACCTGCCAAGATATTGTCCACACTGTGACACTGAGAGATCTCTGTCTTTTGGTGCGACACCTCTGAAGATGCCAGCCACAGCTGCTGGCGAAACGTCAGGAACTACAATGCCAAGACCACGGCAATACAGCCCGGAAAACCCACAACAACCATGTTTTATTTCTGTTTCAGATATCTGCTTGTTTTCAAATTCCTGCAGTCCATACTTTATTACACTGTTTATTACATTCTCATCCTGTATTTGACTTACACTTGAATCTCGAAAAGAGTCCAGTAGCACCTGGAGTCTTTTTGATTTTGCTACTACAGACTAACACGGCTAACTCCTCTGGATCACTTGAATTTCGGTGGATAATAAATAAATAATATTTGGGAAATATTATTTGGAAACATTTGGAAGTCTTCAGAGGCATAAGTTCAGTATATTGACACTGATCCTAATACATCAAAACCATAGCTATATTGTGTTTATATGCAAACTACTGTAATTAAGTTTAACATCTTTAGAGAGGCAATTTAAAAATACTAAACGGATTTTGTTTCAATAGAGACTTAGGGACTAAAGAGTTGTCCTTTAGATACGTACACATTCACACAGAAATATATGAGAGTGGATGTTGGGTTGGATCCTAATAGAGCTTTCCTACCGTCTTTTATCTGCTGCTGTCCCCCATGGTCTCGCCCTAAAAGCCATCTCTGAGGGTCAGGGGCGTAGACTTTCCAGTTTCCCAGGGGAGCAGGGGCTGGGGCTGGGCCAGAGGCACTGCTATATCTGGTCCTTAAAAGAACTGGGGGGTCCAGTGATATCATAGAGAGGAGCCAATGACATCACAGGGAGGGGCTTCCATTGCCACCATCTATGGAGGTGGGGCCATGGAGGATTTAGGGAGGGGCTCCCCACAAATTTAGGGGGACCCAGGCACCCATGAGGACTTTCCTAACAATCCACCGTGGTTATAGTTCTATCTCAGCAAACTCCTGCTGTGTCCTGTTTTTGAAATTCATTTTTAGGACAGTCACTTTAAGGTCTACAAATATACATGCCATGTGTTTAGGACAAACTAATGGTCACAAATTTGACACTAAGAAAGTCAACACAGAAAAGCATGTAGGGGAAACATTTTTAAGTTTTCCTGGACGTTCCTTTACAGGAGTCTTGATTCTGCCTTATTCATAAGGGTGACTTAGTACTGAAATTTACTAAATTGTGGCATTGCGGATGTCTTCACTTGGTAAATGTGTGGGTGAAGTTTGAACCTGGGCAGAATACAAAACAGTTGCTGTGCACTTGATTTCTGAGCAATGTACAGAGTTCAGAGCAGTAGCATTTCAAACTCATATCCGCTAAGTGAGTACAAGCACATTTTGAGGCAATTCAGAACAGTGCTAGTCACGACCCCAAAGAAAACTCACAGTTATACTACCTAGGACTGTATATACCTTGCTTTCTTAGCACACTGCTTAAAAACTCCACCTTAAAAACACAGACATTCCGAACACATTATTAACAAAATCACATAATTAAGTGCACATTCCTTGTCAGTGTTGTCTCCGGGCTGCACACAGGGCAAAAGGAAATTTTTAAAAGGCCTCTGATCTGCATCCCCCCCAACCTCAAATCTTGTTCATGCAGATGGGCTTTTTTGTTGTTTCAGAGAGACAGTACTCAGGCTGCCATTTTAGGAATTGTCCTTTTCGGCAATAGATACCACCTCTCCATTTAAAAATGGAATGGAAATTGAAAGAGGAGCTTAGGAGTGGCTGAAGCACCCCCACACACTACCATAATAAAACTAACTGTTCTCCCACACCCAGCCCCCCCCCCCAAACAGGAAGCAATCAAACAAACAAAGCTATTTCGCTATTTCAGCAAGGAAACAGAAGGTCTACCCCTTCCCAGTGTTCCATTTCCAAAATACAATGTAATGATAAAGTAACTGAAAAGTAAAATAAAATACTCATTTTTCCCTATTGAAAGGAACAGAAACGATTCCTTAACAGAGTAGCATTGATTGCAGAGAAAACGTGATGTTGGGTGGTTGGAGCATGCTGGCTGGTGTCAGTGTAAAAGAGAAAATAGCAAACTTATACTTGCTTTAGTTTTAGAAAAGAAGTAAGAGTTCTTAATTATAGGATTTCCATACTTTGATAGGAAAGTGGAAAGAAAATTCCTATCTACCGATCTATTCCTGAGGAGGAAGTTCTGAGATTAACAATCTACACATCAAAGGATAGTTCAAGGTAGTAAAGGAGTAAACAGATGCCCTGACCTGTCTATCTTTCTAACTCTCTAGTTTCTTCTCTTCTGAAACTTGAAGAAAGAGACAGTGTTAGAAGTGGAGTCTTCTTGTTGTTGTTATGTGCCATCAAATTGCCTCTGACCTATGGCGACCCTATGAATGAAAGACCTCCAAAACATCCCATCATTAACAGACTTGCTCAGATCCTGCAAACTGGAGGATGTGGTTTCTTTGATTGAGTCAAGCCATCTCATTTTAGGTCTTCCTCTTTTCCTACTGCCTTCTACTTTTCCTAGTATTATTGACTTTTCCAGAGAGTCTTATCTTCTCATGATGTGACCAAAGTACAATAGCCTCAGTTTTGCCATTTTAGCTTCTAGAGAGAATTCAGGCTTGATTTGATCTAACATCCACCTTTTCGACTTTCTGGCTGTCCATGGTATCTGCAAAACTCTCCTCCAGCACCCCATTTCAAATTAATCCATTTTCTTCCTGTCAGTTTTCTTCACTCTCCAACTTTCACATCCATATATAGTAATGGGGAATATCACAGTTTGGATTATCTTGATGTTGGTTCCCAGAGAGACATCTTTATTTGTAGGGATCTTCTCTAGCTCCCTCACAGCTGCTCTTCCAAGTCTCAGTCTTCTTCTGATGTCTTCATTGTGGTCTCCCTTTTGGTTGATGATTGAGCCAAGGAAGAGAAAAACTTGGACAATTTCAATTTCCTCACTGTCAACTTTAAAATTGTGTAATTCCTCAGTAGTCATTACTTTTGTCTACTTGATATTCAGCTGTAATCCTGCTTTAACACTTTCTCCTTTAACTTTCATCAGTAGTTGTTTCGAGTCTTTACTATTTTTGCCAGTAACGTGGTGTCTTCTGCATATTTCAAACTGTTAATGTTCCTTCCACCAGTTTTCACTCCACCTTCTAGATCTAATCCAGCTTTCTGTATCATATGCTCTGCATAGAGATTGAACAGGTAGGGAGATAATATGAATCCTTGTCTGACACCTTTGCCAACTGGAAACCGTTCTGTTTCCCCATGTTCTGTCCTTCCAGTAGCCTCTTGTCGAGTACAGGTTGCGCATCAAAACAATCAGATGTTATGGCACCCCCATTTCTTTTAACTGTCTCCATAGCTTTTCATGATCCACACAGACAAAAGCTTTGCTGTAATCTATAAAACACAAGCTGATGTTCTGAAATTCCCTGATATGTTCCATTAGCTGTCATAAATTTGCAATGTGATCTCTGGTGCATCTTCCTTTTCTGAATCCAGGTTGAAATCTGGCATTTCTTGTTCCATATATGGTAAGAGTCTTTGGTTTAGAATTTTGAGCAACATTTTGCTTGCTTGGGAAATTAACACAATAGTTCAATAGTTGCTGCACTCTTTGGCATTCCCTTTTTGGGGAATTATAATGTAGACTGAGCTTTTCCAGTCTGTGGGCCATTGTTTTTTTTTAAATGTAAATTGGAGCCAAGCAATTATGTTGCAATTATGTCCAACAGAGGCCTTGCAATCTGACTGTTGCTACGTTGAAAGTGGGTGGAGCCAGCCAGGGTTAAGGCCTAAGCTACTTAGTGTTGGCCATAGCCATAGGCATTTTAAAGCAATGTATAAATTCTTTTTTATATAAAATTTATTTTTATAAATATAAGCAGAACAGATAAAATAAAATAAAAATGATAGCACAATTATAATTACATCAAAAGAAAAAGAAATGAAAGAGTAAACATATAATAAACAATATAAATAACTCAGGAGTTTTTTATATCCCGTATATATCAATCCTTGAATGTGTTTGGCGTCTGTCAGAAAAGAAAGTATAGTCTCCAGTATTCAGATTTTTGATCCTCCAAGCATCTTCCAATTGTAACATTGCCATATAATTAAACACATTTTTGGGAAGTTTGCCTTCTTTGGTTTTTTTCACCTATCATTTTTTTAGATCCATTACCCCATTTATATCTCCAAAGATCATTACCTGCTTGAAAAACAAAAAAGGATTGGAAAACATTTTCATTAAAAAAAGTCTTGCATTGTTTGGCGCATATATTGTTGCCAGTGTATAAATCTTGCCTTCCAGGAGCCTGATTTTCAAAATTGTATATCTTCCGTCAGAGTATCTTAATTCTTCTGTAGCATTTATTTGTAAATTGTTTATATAAACTGCAACTCCTTTTTAAAATTATAAATTCTTAATAAACACAGAAATACATAAGAGCAAAAACAGGAACAAAGTCCCAAAGAATCATGGACATTGTAATATAAATAAGAGGGGTGGACAGTCCTGTGCTTCATCTGCCATTATAACTGAGTCCCTCATATGAGTTTGTAATTGCTTGCCCCCCTGGCCAAGTTCATGTAGTTCACCGGTTGCCCGGGGGGGCTCAGCCCCCCCTGGCCAAATCCGGGGGGGGCTCGAGCCCCTCAGCCCCCCCGTAGTTTACACCTATGCTGAGGGTTGGAAATAATGAGTATGCATAACTGGGGATGCAGCTGCAGATGGAATCCGTGAAATTGTAGGTTTCCCTTTGCACAAATGGAAATAACTCCCCTTCATGTCGTCAGTGGGGGAATCCAACTTGAGATGAGCAATTATCAATTACCATTAAAAACTCACTTGAAATATGATCATGATCCTTAGAATCCCAGCTTATTACATACTAGCAGTTATCAATTGGAAGGCAACTACCAATTCATCATCCTTCTCAAAGAATGAATCTTGAGCATGTCTTTTATCTGCCATTCTTTACCTGTGGAAGATGCCTTTGCATCTCCTCTGCTCTTGTACTCTGAAACTTGCCTGTTTCTCAGAAGATAACAGTTCAGAGGTGCTAACAAATGAAGAAGGCCAATGTTACAATTGACATCTTAACATCATTAACATGCACAAGATTTAACTGGTTAAGGAAGTAAGGGGGATTTCTTCCACAATCAGTAAAGGGACTGTGGCACTTCCAAGGAGGAAGGGAACAATCAGGTTGTCTACTTCTGACTTTTGCCAGCATTATGTTTGCACCAACTCCTATTTAATTTAGCCTTTCTGTGCTATTGCATTATTTGGAGGACAACAACCATTTCTCTCATTTCTTACCAGCCTCATGGTAGGAGATTGTCCTGATTTTTTTTCTCTTTCTACTATACCATAGCATAGAGGTCTGTTACTCAATACAGACTCAAACAAGACTCAGACACGATGACGTCACTTCCTCTAGTGATGTCATCATGAGAGAAGATCGCCCGTAGTAAATGTGAGGTCCCTCCCACTAGGAAGGTAAGGGGACCCGGCAACCCTAGTCTGAGACCCCATGTACTGTCTCTGGACTGGTAAAAGAATTTGTGTTGCAGTTTCAATTTGGTCAGGAAGACAGTGGAAATGTAATGGAATTAGTTGAAGCATGGTGTGGCCTTCGAGACGCTACCTCTGCTGCTGTTTAGTAATCTGATACAGGACTAACTGTTGTGCTACCTGTTTCAAGAGACTTCTGGCTTCCAAACTGCTGATTTGATCTGTTTGCAAAGAAGGAGTTACAAAGAACTCTTGGGCCAGCGATGTGTTCTTAGAGAATCCGCCCCTAGAACCATGAGATTACACACACACGCACAATAATATGCATCAGCTAAGGATGGCACATATGTAACACATTTGTTGTGTGCTTTACTGAGCCATTTCAATTGCACAGTTGGTGATAAAGGGCAGTTGAGAGTCATATAAAGATAATATTAATTTCAACTGAATATTTCCTTTGAATATTATGTATTTCTTCTATACTCTGTCAAGCATAGTTGTAGGGACACTGCATAATGCTTTACATAACCATTTACTGCAGATGATGTGTAATTAAGCTTTAGCGTTAGATTGATCTGTCAGATGGATCTGTCAGTCAACTGTTAATGTCTCTTTAAGTTTTAAAATTCCAAACATTGTAAAGTACTATAAGGATAGAATATGAGCTTAAAGTGTGATTTCCCATATATTTAACAGTGTCAAAGTTTAGCAGCCATAGTTAAATTGGTAAAGGTTCAACTGTGTCATTTTGAGCAGATTATATTTACAGACACTAGCAGACAGTTCAGTAATAAAAATATTTGGCACAGCCACAGAGCTGATTGCCTTAAACTAATTAATGTGTTCACTGCCCACAGGGTGATATTAACTTTTCAAATATATTTATAAAACGATATGCATTTTTGCAAGATATTGCATTATTTTGAATTATAACTCTAAATGTCTTGTGCCAGAAAAATGTAGTATATATGCTGTTACTGCTGAAGAATATATTTGACAAACACTTTCTTTAATATATTGCCATCAAATGTGCTATGCAACATTTTGTTGAATGTTCAATAGGTGGCTTGGCCATCCATTTGCTCAAGAACATTATTGCTTAACTCTTGAGTAATGGAATAATTTTGCTATAATTTTGGATCTCTTCCATTGTTTTCTGTAGCAGAGAAGCTTCCATACGCCTCTCAATCTATTTCTACAGGTTTTATAAAGTTCTGTTTACTTGTTGTTATGCTTAGAAAAAGTTATAGATAGAGATGAAAATGAGTTCTGCTACAACTGACATTCTATACAGAGCTTACTGTTCCAAATTGGTAGCCTGATGTTACAGAGGGGCACTCACTTATGTTATCTCAATGGCCCCTACAGTCCTAGATAAGAGCAAACTCTATCTAGGATGAAGCCAAAGTATCATGCAATAAAATGTCGTTTCATGAGAAAACAGCAAGATCTCTCTGAGAAATTGTCACACCAGGGAGGGGTTGTAGTTCAGTGGTACAGCATTTACTTGGCAGGCAGCAGATCCTAGGTTCAATCCCCAGCATCTCCCGTTAAAAGGGTCAGGTAATAGGTGGTATGAAAGACCTGTCTGAGACCATGGAGAACCGTTGCCAGTCAAAATAGATAGTACTGACTATGATTCTGTATAAGGCAGCTTTATGCATTCACCCCATGATTGATTCTATGGGATTTCCCCACACCTAGGTCAAATTGAACAAGTAATATTTATGGTTCCCCTCAAGAGCAATATGAACCTTCCCAGAAACCTAACTAACTCTTTTTGTTGTCTATTTAGACAACTTTGGAAAGATTCTTTTAGAGCTCTTCACATCTTACTGGGTTCGTACGATCGTAATTTGGAATTGTTCACCTCAGTTACTTCATTGCTCATCTCTGATTTGAGATCATTTATGAATAAATTAAACAGCACAGGCCCCAGTGTAAATCCTTGAGGAGACCCTACTGTTTCTCTACATTGTGAAAACTGTCCATTTAATCTTGCCCTCTGCCTCTTTATTGAGATCTTAACATTGTTGTACTAAATACCATTATAAAACCTGCCCGTTTTTACTTCTGCTGCAGTGGTGACCTATTGTTGGGTTACGTACAAAATGGTTATAGACTGATGAGAGGGTTAGATTGGGGAGGCACCAGAAGCAACCAAGGGAAAGTGGCTGAGCTGCTACATTTCCCTTTATGCTTCACATGAAAGGATGGAGATCTTAGGCAAGAGCAAACTGTGCATGCTCCTTCTCCAAAATTAATTATAGAAACTCCCATTGTAAAATCAAAAGTCAGGCAGAACACAGTGCAGGGCAGATCCAAATCACAGCAGAATTACTAAATGGAGCAAGGGAAATCCCCTCAACCCTTGTTACAATTGGATTTCAAATAGGCCTTTCTAAAGAAACGACAGTAAACAAAATCTGTTTGCCTAAGGAAACTCTCCTAGCAATCAGCTAGTAACACAACTCCATGTGCTAATGAACCCAAAGCTGTTAATATGGTTTCTTCAGTTAAATTGATTCATGAATTTTGAAGAGAACATTATCTAATGAATTTTCTTTGAATAGAAAGCAATTAAAAGGACAAATCAGTCTGATTAACCCCAAAGTCACCCTAGTGCCACAAATGGTGTACAGTTTGAAATTATATCATAAAAAACTAGAGCAGATCTGCTATCTCTTTGCCCTCTACTAATCCATGTAAATTAATGAACAACAAAGTTAATTTCTTTGATGACCCTTTTCTAGTATCACCTGGATTATGCTGATGTTTAATTTGCTTAATGTTATAATAAAGGCTAAACAGATTTTTTTTCAATGAAGTGATTATCATTCTGTTCAGTTAAGAAATGATTTTTTAAAATTATTTAAAACAAACATAAAAGTATGTGTGTTTCTTTCAAGATCAGAGGAAGAGCACTTTTTTAGATTGCATAGGATATGAGCAATTTTTAAAAAATAACCCGAACAGAAAAGCTTTAAATTTCAATGGCTGACAAGAAACTCCTGAATGTCCTGCACTGCCAGTGCCCTTAAAGTTAGAAGACAAGGAGGGATCTGGTTTGAATGCTCTGTGCTGCTCTCTGTATGTGCTAGTGCCTTTCTGCTTGGGAAGAAAGAAGAGATGGAAAGACCAAGACTGCAGAGACAATAGCCTGTTCATTATTTTCCTGTTTGCACCTACTCATTGGTTCATATGTCACATGCAGAAAATCAAACAATAGTTTAGAAGATTATTCAGACTTGGACTATTAACTGTGGACAACTAGCCATGGTTAGTAAGGATCTATGAAATAATAACAACAACAACTGTGCTGGTACAACAGAATAGAAATGCCTATGTATTGGCAACAAATCAATAGAGTTTGTGCCCTTAAGAATGGACCTCTTGGAAATGTAGTCTCCTAACCCCTTTTAAACAATTTCCTGTGGGGAGGAGTGGAAACTGTGTTTCCTCTCTCTTTGTATCACTTTTCCCCAACCGGGGATGGAGAAATCCATCCTTTTCACCACAAGTATTGAATGTATTTCGCTAATGAATAAAGTATTTACTCCGTTTGAACCATGTCTGCACTGATATGAACTGTGAGTAGAACTCTTCAACATTAATTTATATACCACCCTTCAGGACAACTTAACACCCAGTCAGAGCAGTTTACAAAGTATGTTATTATCCCCACAACAATCACTCTGTGGGGTGGGTAGGGCTGAGAGAGTTCTGGAAGAGCTGTGACTGACCCAAGGTCACCCACATGGCTTCAAGTGGAGGAGTGGGGAATCAAACCCAGTTCTCCATTTTAGAGACCCGCCCCTCTTAACCACTACACCAACCTGGTTCTGAAGTTGGTTTATTAACCACAGTTACTCTCAACTACACTTTTCATGGCGTATAAATTAGAAATCCTGGCTTAATCCTTGTTTGTTGCTTCTTACACTCCCTAGGGCTAGGGAGATGCCTGACGAGAGCTGCTCAAAATCAGAAACACTCTGACTTTTCACCTCCTCTCACTAGTAGTCTCCCTGTCCACATTCATGTTTTTTCCTCTCAGAAAGATCCAGAACACTGCCATGTGCCACCTTTACATGCCATAGTCTTTAACCCAGTGGTATGAGAGCCGATTTAGGCATCACATACCTCCTTCATCATCTGTGCCATAATTATACATGGGTCTTGGTGGCACATGTGTAAGTATTCACCAGCCTCCATCACCTGTGACAACACTGGCAGGGTTGAGAAGCTATGGAACAAGGTAGCCAGTTGTGGGATGGAGGAAGGGGGAAGGGTCTGTCAGACACTTGGACGTCTGAGTGAATTTACCCAAAGTTTCCAGGTTCTTATGTATCCACTACAGTATTGTGTAGTTGCATGCCTGTGTTTTTGTGTGAGGAATGGGTTAATTTGAAAACTAAGCAGTTAAGGGATGTGGCCCAGTGGCTGTTTTCTCCTCTGTAAGAGATCAGCTTTCCTGTTCCCTCCCCATAGTGCCAAGAGGCAATCAAGGATAACTGAGTTGGGGACATAGGGCTTCAGCCGGGGACGGGGGGGGGAGCAGTTTCTCATGGAGGCTTTATTGTCTGCTCATGAAATGTTTTATTGCATTTATAATTGCTTTCATGATATTTTGATTTTTTAAATTTAAATCTACCACTTCCTCTGGCTGCATGGGCCCTAGGAGTGTTGTAGGCTCTAGTGGTGACTCATGGGAAAGTTTTGCTCTTCAGCTGGCATTTAATGCAGGCTAGGATAGCAGCCAGGTCTTTTTTAGAGAAGAAAGGCAAAGGATGAAAGTGCTGCAACCAGGATTTGCCAAGATGAACAAGACTGAATGATTGCCTAGGAGTTGAATCTTTGATTCACAAAGTTATCACAGTTAAATTAAGCCATGGTTTTTATGTTACGTTTGAGCCAAGCCATAGGTTAGTTACTTAGTTCAGACATAACTCAAACATGTTGGGGGCGGGGGGGGGCATTGTTTGTTTTAAAACTGTGCTTTGTGTGTGAAACCATGATTCAGCTTGCAAATGATCACTCAAGTCCTGGTTTGCCTCAATAAATTTCATTGCCTTAGTTCTAGAGACAGGATTTCATTGCCATAGTTTATCATTGTGTCTTCTGTGCAGTCCCTCATGGGAATTGTGCATGAGCAGGACAGCCACAGACATATCAAAAGCTCTTCCATCACAAAACATTGCTGAAGGGTTGTGGTCTTGTCATTAATGGACCTGGCATGGCACAGCAGCAGTGATGGGAGAGGGCATTGAGTCCTAGCCCCACTACCAGCATCACCTGGGATGGGGCAAAGGTTGGAAGGAACCCGAGCATAGCCATATCTCTGGCTCCTTCCCTTATGACAGACTTCGTTGAATTAAGAATGGCTTTATCTCCATTGCCACCTTCCCCAGTTGTGACCTGCACAGAAGGAAGCAGCTTCTTCCAATCCAACTAACACCGAGAGTTGTCTAGAGGTCATCAGGAGTCATAGACATCCACCAACCTCCTCGGCACCACTCTTTAAGTTTTTCCTCTTCGAGGCAGTGGGCCAGGTGGTGTTCCCATCATGCAGGGAATGATAAACGTCACAAAAGAAGTTTGGTCGACTCTGGCATCCACGCCAGAAGCTTCAAAGAAGTTGGACAACCTTTATAAAACCACACAAAACAGGGCTGCGTTCTTATTCAACCACTCTCCTGCTAATTCTGTAGTCATGGAAACCCTCCAAAGGAAGGGTCTTCCATGAGGTGCTAGCCATTCTGCCCTCACAGATAAAGACAGCGGGAAACTGGTTATTTTAGGGGGAAAGGTTTATGTCTCATCGATCTTAACTCCATATTGGTAATTATGAGGCCATTATGGTTAGGTACCAGTTATTCCTCTGGGACAAGATTGGTCCTCACTGGAGTCTCATCCCTGATGAGAAACAATGTCTCGCAAAGATACTGCATGGAGAAGCCCTTAAGCATCAGAGACATATTGGGGACTGTTCTGCACATGCTATGGTCTCAGCTATTGTGATAAAGAAACGTGTGGCTTAGAACCACTACATTATCCCTACATTATAGATTATGGGTTGAAGATCTACCCTTAGAGGGTAATGATCTTTTCTTGTCTACTACAGATGATGCTCTCAAAAAAGATAAAAGAGGATAAGATGACTGCTAAGTCCCTAGGCATTATCCCGGTCATACCATATAAGCACCAGTTCCTTCTAGATCTTATCCTTATTTCACACCCTCCCTGTCAGTCAATCCCTGCCCCTACCTGCATGGGAAAAATCAACCAGGACCTCTGGGTACTATCTATAGTCTGAGAGTGTTACTCTCTAGAGTTCAGAGACGTTCTTCCCCAGTCGAATCCTATCCTGCCTCAAACACTGTTGGTGAAGGAAGTACAAAGCTGGTTGCTGAAACAAGCAATGGAACCAGTTCTGAATCATAATTCCAAGGGGATTTATTCCCATTACTTCATGGTGGATAAGAAATCAGGGGGCTCGCACCCCATCTTAGGTCTTCGTTTTTTGAACCAGTTATTGTTTTTAAAAAGGGGGTTCAGAATGGTGTTGTGGAATATTTTACTCCTAGAGCACCTCTATTGGTTTGTTACCATCAATTTGAATGACACTTATTTTCAGGTGCCAGTAATTTCCTTACAGAAATAGCTCGGCTTTTCAATGTAGTTCTGAAGGGTTCCAGTACAAGGTCCTCCCTTTTGGCCTTTCTTCTGCCCCTTGAGTGTTCACCAAAGTTATGGCAGTAGTGGTTTCACCATATTTCCTTATCTGGATGACTGGCTTATCGTGGGCCAGTCCAGGAAGTTCATTTGCCACCACACTTCCTTAGTCCTGTCAACCCTCCACCAATTAAGATTACTGGTCAACTTGGAGAAGCCTTTCCTGGTTCCACAACAATAGGTAACATTCATGGAAGCAGTGCTGAACTCCACACTAGATAGGTTTTTCCCATGAGAGAACGAATAACCCAGTTCCTAACCACTCTAAGCAGGGTGCGTTCTTGCAGGCTCCAAAGCACAAGGAAAATCCCAAAACTGTTAGGTTTCATGGCCTCCATGACACAGATAATACCGTTTTCCAGGCTCAGGCTACCGCCGTTACAAAATTGGTTCACCAGGGTGTTTCATCCGCACTACCAGAACCCATACAAGCGGTTCTCAGTTCCAAGGATTATACACAGATCTGTGACCTAATGGTAGGGACCTCATTCGGTTCCAGCCCCATCCAACTCTCCACCTATACAGATGCCTCTCTGTCCAGTTGGGAGGCTTATTCCAGAAACAATAAAGTGAAGGGCCTTTGGTCTCAATACGAGCTGCGTATCAACCTTTTTGAACTAAGGGCTATTCGGTTTGCTCTAGAAGCTTTCCTCCACCTTGTCAGGGGGAAGAATGTCCAGATATGCATGGACAACACAAGTGGGACAAGTGGGGGCACATCTGGACAAGCGGGGGCACATCTGGACAAGCGGGGGGCATAGCCTCTCTGTCCCCCTTTGTTGGGGAAGTCAGCTCTCTGACAGATGCCTTGAGTTGGTCCAGGGACCAGAATTATGAATGGTCCATTCACATGGATTTCCTACAACACATATCCCTACGGTGGTTTCCCAGCATAGACCTTTGTGCTACTTCACTCAACAAGTGGTGCCCTCAATACTGCTCTCAAGCAGGCAAAGGAAGGTCATCCTTAGAAAACACTTTTCAAATATTTTGGTCAGGCAGTTTACTGTATGCCTTCCCTCCTCTCCCTCTCATGACCTTGACACTCAGCAAGATGATGAGAGAGAGTCTGCAACTGTAATCACCCCTTATTGGCCAAGACAGGCTTGGTTCTCCACCCTGTCCAGAATGTTACAAGGCAGGACATATCAGTTTCTGATATCACCAACACTTCTCCAGGATAACGTGGTCCTTCACCATGATTTAGGCACTCTGAAGCTGATAGCTTGGCTTGTGTCCCCCCTGGAGTAGAATTCTCTTCCCCAGTCAGAAACATACTTTTGCAGTCTAGAAAGCCTTCCACACGGAAGTCATATTCTGGCTGGAAACTTTTCTCCCTTTGGGCTCCTTCCTTAGCTTCCTTGCCATCTGTCCTAGACTATCTGGTCCTGTGAAGGTCCATCTGGCAGCCATTTCGGCCTATCATGAAGGCGTAAAGGCAAAGCCCCTCTTCTCCCAACCTGACTGCAAATACTTCCTTACACGGTTAGCTAATGTTTACCCTCCAGTTTCCAAACCCACTCCTCAGTGGAGCTTATCTTTGTTTTTAACAATGCTCATGCATAAATCTTTCAAGCTACCTGTCCTCTTAAACTTCTCACAGCCGAACGACCTTCTTAGTGGCCATAACATCAACTAGGAGGGTGAGTGAATTGCAAGCCCTGAGGTACAATCCGTCTTTCCTCAGAATGTTTCCAGACACAGTGGTTCTCCGTCCAAGCTACAGTTTTTGTCCAAGGTAGTTCCTGCTTTCCACCTCAACCAAGACATTACTCTGCCAGTATTTTTTCCTTCGCCCTCTACAAAGGCCAACAGACTCCTGCACACACTGGATATCAAATGTGCACTGTGTTTTTGCCTAGACAAAACTATTGCCTTTAGGAAGGTCCTTAACCTATTTGTTTCCTTCAAAGCATCTAAGAAAGGACAGAAAGTCACTGCTCAGACCATCTTCAACGTTGGTATGGCTCATCAAGGATTGTTATAAACATCCCAAACAGCTTTGCCCTTTAAACATAAGGGCACACTCTACAAGAGCCCAGTCTACCTCGTCAACATTTAACTTGGGCATTCTTCTAGTGAACTTATGTAAAGCAGCCACTTGGACAGGACAGCTCCTTTCTGAAAGGACTCTAATGTCTTTTTCTCGTTTAAAGGGCTCTAAAAAGGGTCTGAAGTTCACCACACATGCCATTTCAAATTGGATAGTTTCCCTCAATAAATAAAGGATCCCTAAATCACATGTTCTGCTCCCCCTAATTGGCAAGTGTGTCAGTTTTCCAAGCTAGCCAAGCTGTGGAAGTGGAAAGAGGTTTTCCCCAACACTAAGCTTAATTCCTTCAAATTGATTGCTGTTCTGGGTGAGTCTCATACCCAAGTTAGAGAGTCTAGGCGTGTCTAAGGAATGGAGCACATGTGGCAACACTTGGTGGGGCTATGTTTGATCACTTGCAGAGAATTTTTAATCATCATAGGTGAATGTTTGATTGCCAACCTGTAGCAACATGAGAAGATTCTTTTACGTTTTTTCTTTGCCTTATTAACAATAATATGGAAATAGAGAGTAACTATACCACAAGTTAATAGCTCATTTTTTAAAAGAGTTTTCCATTTAAATATGCAGCATATTCAAAAGGATGGCCAGATACTATGTTTTCTTACATCTAGAATTCTGAGCAGTAGCTTGGGGCTTCTGTTAAGGATTGTCATCAGCTAGAGTAATACATTCTGCTGGATCTAGGGCTTCTTTTCCAGCGTGCCCCTGTTGAAGAGTGAAATTAAGAACTACAAGAGTTTTATAAAATAGGTGCTTCCAGTTATCACACACAGAGGCATTTTTTAAAAAAATTGGACTGCATGCTAATTTTGTACTCTGTCAGTGTAATGGAAAAGCACATTGTATGCATTAACAGTATAATTGTACTGGAAGCAAATTAAAAAATATAGAAAAATCAAAACGCTGTATGTCTTTTTAATAGTGATCAATTACTTGAAGCATGCTCTCTAATAATCTTGAATTTAAATATAGAACACAATAATAGAACTGATTGCTCTGGTAATTTGAAAAGGAAAATGCTGCCGTTCATATCCTAGCTTAAATGTCAGTCTTCCTGACTATTTTTATCTTGGTAGGTTTTGAAAATGTTGAAGTCATGCTTCTGAACAGTATGTTGCTGCTTCATTCCCCCCCACCCCCCACCCCATTCAGCTTCATTCACCAGAGAAGTGTTGTGGATCCTGTTGAGAGATGTGAAATTTGGAGAAGCAGTTTCTTACAAGCAATTAGCAGACCTGGCAGGCAACAGCAAAGCAGCCAGAGCAGTGGGAGGAGCCATGAGAAGCAATCCTGTAAGTTCATGTCCACTGAAAAGTAAAGTTGATGGAAGATGGTGGGTTTTGATAGAAAGCTTTGTGGGTTTAAATGTCATTAGATTAAATATATCTGCAGTGAAAACTACTCTGCTGTGAGTAATAAGGTCAGTAAGTGTTTTTAATGAGCATTAATGCATAAACCAGTTTAATATGATTTATCTCCCCACCATTTATTTGAAATAGGAGCACTACGTTTATTTTAATGCATCAAATTATACAAGTTTCGTTCATTTTCCATTTGTTCTTTTTTTTAAAAAAAGAGAAGCCTTATGTTTTATGGACAGTGGCTTGTTCCACGCAGTGATGGGTCCTCTTCTTAGGCTCAAACAGTGTTAGAGGAATTTGGAGGCTGCATCCCACCCCCCACTGCCTGAAAACACTTCTGGTTACAAAAGCACATCTGGTGTGAAAGGGCAAAAATACCACCTACCTTCAGAACAAAACAAATTTGATTTGAATCCCCTTGTGTGTAAAGCGTTGGATTTTGGTAGCCAAGCATGTTCCAGCATACACTGTGGGATTAATAGGTAAGTCATAATCTCTATTCCTGTAACACAGCTCCATTTAAACCTATGAATCTCACCCATTTAGATAATGTAGAGCCTGGCCTTTTAGTTATATAGAGATCTGGGGATGTAATAACAAATTGTTTTTAGACACTTTTGCAAGTGTGACTGACAATTGCTTCAGATTTTTTTTTATTTCAGATCATTATCTTAGCATGAAAGTTGGCTGACATTTATGATGGTGACCTATGTTGTAAGTGTGAAGCTATCTAGACACTGGCACAAAGCTTTAGAATGACCTTACTGATTTCATTATCAACGCTGAGGGCAGGAAAAAGTCATTCGGCCTTCCAACACTGCTACTGTTTGCATTTGAAAAAAGCAAACTGGACCAGTGGAGGCATGCGTGCACATTATAGTATCTAGTAACTATAGCATCCAGTGCAAAAACGGCTATCTTTTTGGAACTGTGTGCACTACATTAGAACTACCGGGTACGTGGTATTATTAATTCATCACTGTATTGCCTGTGGAAAGGCAGAAGTAATAGAGCTCCTTCTGGAATCTGTTTTGCATGCCAGGGCTAGGTCCTAGAACTTAGGGCATTCTTTCCTTCACTAATGAATAGTTACGACCAACCCTCAAATATTGTGAGGTTAGGGAACAGGGTTACCAGGCCATAATGCCCAGTTTAGGTAAAGCTGAGACCAGAAATATGTCTCTTTATGAATGAACTCCCCTAGAAACAACAAAAACCTGTTGTCCACACAGGATATTCTAATAAGACATAGGAAGGTATGTGATTGTCGAAATTTTGTTTCCCATCATCTCTCATATACAAAGAAAAAGTTCCTTTAAGAGGTCTCTTCTGCTATTACATTGTTCGGGCATATACTGGCAGAAAAGGAAGGTGAAATATATTGAATGGGAAATTCATCACACCATATTAGTACTTGCTTCTTAGCCCAAAGGCAACACAGGTAAACAAAGTGATGCCTCTGTCTTCATTATTGGTTTATTAAAATAATAAAGTAAAAAAGACCCACTACAAAAGACAGGTGGACAGTTGGGTAGTGGGCCTATGATGTTGGGTAATGCAAGATGCTGTGTAGCAGTGTAGACGTCATTCGCTACGAATGGTCCATTGCCAGGCCCTCCTCAAATAAGACCAGGTGCAAGCATCTGCAAAGTGGTGCTCACAAAAACAAAAATTTCCACCCCCAACTACAAACTGCTAAACTCTCTTAAAATCATGCCACCAAGGTTCAGCTGATCTCCAGGAACAGTGTAGAGGGGCAAAATGGGGATCTGCAGTGGTAAGAGAGAATGAAAATATCCCCGATCTTTTCCCTTGGTCAAAGTGGCTTCTGCCAACAGGAAACATGGTAAGGATCATACCCCATTGTGTACTGACAATAATTCCCTCAGCTTTCTTACCAGCATCTCATGAAGTTTATAGTAATCTATCAAATGTCTATTTGATTTTTAAAAATGTGTATCTTTTAACATTAATTTTTTTTAAAGTTTACCTTTCAACAAAATCTTCTAACAGAAGTACAATAAAATTCTAATGCTACAAACACTTTAAAAATTAAAAACAATTTATCTAAACCAGCAAAATCAGCCACGGAAATAAGATATATAGTACTGAAATTTGCCTGAACAGAGAGGTTTTAACTGCCCATCTGAATACTATAGAATGGAGAATTCTACAGGTACGTGTTCCTACAAAGAAAGATCTATTCATAGTTGAGGACTATCATAGCTTCAATAGCAGAGGGAACCCATAACTAGAGTTCATGGCTGGACTCCAACATATAGGAAGGTATATATGGAAGAAGGCATTCCCAGAGGTGTCCTGGATAGGGTTGCCATCCTCCCTTACATCAAAAGCCGTGGGGGGCTGATCCATGTTTTGCGTGCACTTCAGAGGCCCCAATGATGTCACTTCTGGTTGAAATATGGAAATGACAGGGTCTTCGTGGGGGCATAATAAGCCCAAAGCATGCGTATTTGCTATGTTTGGGGCCAATCTAGCACCGCTGAGATTATCTAGCTTTTGTTTTTCAACCTGAAGTGTGTCATTGGACCCTCTGGAGCAATGCGGAATGTGGATTAGCCCCTGGGGCTTAGGAGGTAAAGGGGATGGCAACCCTATCCAGGACACTTGAGCAAATGCTTTCACTTTCCTCCATGCCCCAGCATCTTCTCCCCTGTGGCTCATATATTTGGTGCTGGCTCAGCCAGGCCCAGTTGTATGGTGGGGAACCTGCAGGAACACGCTGGAGGTACTTCATTTCTCCCTGTATTCCCCTTCCCCAAACTATTTCCTCTTTCCCTCCTCTGCCTAGCAACAGCCATTGAGGGCATCTGGTTAAAGCTACAGGTGCTCCTTTTATCTTTTGGGGTAGGGATTAAATCCTCCCTTTTTTAAAAATTTCAGATTTTTCTGCAAACCTGGGCCATTTTTCAGGTGTGTAGCATCATCTGTCTTGCCCATTCATGGCTCCAATCTCCAGATTTAAGTATCCTCAGATCAGGGCCACTTGGCTATTAGTATATAAGATGCACCTATTGGAGTGTCATTAAGTAGTGTAGTTGTCGCATTCTGGACCATCTAAAATTTTGGAACTAGTAGGATGTAATAGTTAGTGTTGGACTAGGATCTTGGATGCCAGGTTCAATTCCCCACTGTGTCATCATGGAAGCTTGCTAGGAAACCTTCAGCCAGTCACACACTTTTATTTATTTTATTTACTTTAGATTTTTATTCTGCCCTCCCCACTGAGGTAGCTGAGAGGATAAAACAGAGTAAAGGAATATGTTGTAAGCTAGTTTGAGTTCTCATTGGAGAGAACTGTGGGTATAAATGAAATAAGCAAAATAAATGAATAGTCTAATCAAGAAATACTAAGCATGCATACCAAGGTCACACTTCTTCAAGAAGAGCCAGAGCTTGCACATCAGCTAAAACTGATAAGAGGTGCTAGTAGTTTTCAACAGTTCTCCATAGACAGATTGCATGTTATTTGTTGAAAAGCATCTGGTTGTTTTCAGAAAACATTACAATTAGTTTATCAAAATATGATTTACTTCACAATTAAAAAATTTATTATAAAATATAAATTCCAGAGATTCCAAAACTGACATATCTACTGTATATCAGAGTGTTTTTATGTGATTTTTTGTTCCTAATATTGCTAAGTTGCTTCTCTGAAAGTACATATGCTGAGGGGGTTTTGCTCTGCTGATCTTGCCCACTTAATTTCTGGAGTGTGCATTCTACAGGTTTCCTTTTGTAGTTAGGTTGGTTCACATAATTCATACACTGACCTTCAAGTTTATGAGAAGGTAGAAAAGGTGCCGGCAGCAGCTGAGAGATGCAACATCTTTGCCTTAAATTATGCCAAGGACATGGTAGAAACGGCTCACCTTTTTGTGAAGAAAAACTTCAAATAGTTTACTGCAGTTTAGATTGATTGTGAGGTCTGAAGTCCTCAAAGAGAACCCATAAAGTTCAATTAAAAATCTCATTAGAATAGTATAGGAAGATCAAAAAGAAATCATACAGACTCCTGGGAATTGGTGAATGTTGGGCTGATTAGTCTAAGACCATCATAAATGACTTGTCTGTGACTTAAATATAAGGTGTCTGCTAGCAGCGAGAACTATTTAGGGTATCCCCTCCACCCTATTCTATATGCTTATGTTATCATTCAAGCCGAAAGCTGACACTAACATCGATCTAACATAAGTTAAGTGTGTTATTCAGTCAAAATGTTTAAAACATTCAAGGCTGAATGGAGTAATTGTGCATTTAAGAGAAGATTGTGAAGCATTGATTTGGAATGCGGTGTGCACATAAACCTAGTTGTGCATTAATTCCTTAGGTGGCTAGCAATAAACTGGAACACATGCTGGTTCATATTACAGTATTTGTTTCTATCAGGGAATAGGGAGAGAAAAAGCAATAGGACATGAGCAAACCGAAAGATTATTTTTTGCTAAGTGCGATTTCTGTTGTGTGTTATAACTTGATATTTCAGCTGTTTCCATTATGGCCTCACTGATCTATTTTTGACAGTTTGGCAGCTTTCTGTAACTATTCAGTCTATCAACCAATATAATAGGATGGTCAGTTTTCCACTGCATCAAATTGAAACCCCCTAACAAGCAGAGCATCACAGTTGTACAACATTCTGTTCCATCCTCAGACTGAAATTGCTAAATGCAGTTCAAAAGCAATCAATACATTGTGCAGGGAGTTTTTTTCCTCACCCTTTTTCTAAACAAACACATTATTGAGGAGTTAGTTTATTC
This sequence comes from Eublepharis macularius, assembly GCF_028583425.1. NCBI lineage: Eukaryota > Metazoa > Chordata > Lepidosauria > Squamata > Eublepharidae > Eublepharis > Eublepharis macularius. The sequence continues at coordinate 94,525,047 of NC_072795.1, forward strand.
ACAGATTGCCATGAGCGTTAATGACCACCCTGAGTCTTGTTCTGCCAGTCACCTAGCTGGCTGTTGATAAAGATTTAGCATCATGTTCTAAGTGTCAGGCCTGTCAGTAGTGCTGAACCATTTGACCAGAAGAAAAAACGCAGAGGGAGCTATTGATTACAGCTTCTCAGTGTCACTTGTTCACCAGGATTTAGGTATTGATGAGGCTGCGAGTGAAAACAAGCTCTTTCCCTTGTGGGCCTCTACCCAGAAGAACAAAAGCAAAGTTGGAGAAAATATTCAGCTGGTACCAGAATCAGAGGGATTCCATTATTGATTGAAAAGCTCCTTCATGTTATTTTTGTTGGAGACAAATCTATGAGTTTGGAAGTTTTATAGCATTTGAGAAAGAGGCACCGTATGTGATGGATTCATGTATTGGATGAATTAGATTTCCCAGCATGAAAATTTCAATGGGGCTGTAGTAATATGAGCTGCTGAGTTATTGATAAAAACGGCATTTAATACAACTGAAACTCTAAAGCAGAAGTCGTTGGCCATGTTTTTTCCTCCAAAACGTCCTCAGGGCTCTAATAAATTTTAGTGCATTTAATTATTTTTAGTTGGCTACATATTGTCACCACAATTAAACCAAAATGAGATGGTGATCAATATTTTTAAATTGCAAGCATGATATAATATTGTAGTGTAGTGCAATTTTTTTTTAAAAAAAATCACTGCATAGAAGATTGTATTCATTGGCTTGATGGGCTATTATTAAACAAACCAAAATATATCAAGTGATTTTATGACAGATGTGACAACAGTAATTTTTATCTTTCTGCTAGAAGCAGAAACTTATTTTGGACCGTTATAATATTATCATTAGCAGGTCTTTTCAGAATCCTTACTCAGGTGTTTCAATGGATTTTGCCCACATTTTGTTTTGCCCCCAAAAGGAAAGTCTCAGAACTGAACCCAAAGGTAAGAAATGCTCTAATGCTGGACAAGTGATAAAGTGGGGAAAACACTTAAAATGGGAAGGGAAAATAACATTGAACAGAATGTAACATTTTCCCCATGGAATCAAAATGCACATGAGGATCTGACAGTAGCGATATATCTAATTCTCAACATGACCAAATCTGTAGATATTTAATTCCAGAAACTGGAACTATGGACAGAAAAGTCAGATCTTTCAGCAAACTTGAAAAATTCCCCAGGTTATCAGAAAAATCTGAATTCTAAAATAACAACAACAAGAAGATGGGGTGGTTAAAAACTCCAAAATAATAGAAGTGCTTGAAGCTTTAAAAAGTGAATGCCTTCTCAGTGGCTGTTACTAAGCAACCACAACAGTATTGTTAGCCTTCAAACCTTGGTTTCTGTCAGTGAAAGGCATTGGGGAGGGGGACATGGTCATTTCCAGGGCTATTTTCTCCTTTGAGGGAGGACTCATTAGGACCAAGTCCATCAGGAACCACCAGGCTTCTTGCTGCCCTGCGATTTGCATGACTCACCAGGACTGGCTGCTGGCTACTGTTCAACAGCATCCATCCCCTCAAAAGCCAGTGTGATGCTGTGGATAGAGATTCAGAGTAGGATCTGGGAGACCCAGGTTCAAATCACCACTCTGCTGTGGAATCCCACCACATGGCTTTGGGCCAGTCATACACACTCAGCCTAACTTACCTCACAGGGTTATTGTGAGGATAAAATAGAAGAGATGCGAATTATATAAACTGTTTACGTCACCATTGTGAAGAAAGGCAGGATATAAATGAAGTAAATAAATAGTAAATATAGCTGAATTTTATTTATTTATTTTATTCAACTTATACCCCACCCTTCCCACAAGCGGGCTTAGCGCAGCTTCCAACAAATATACTGTTAAAATACAATAAAAACCTTATTAACGCATTAACACACTAAAATTCAGGCACCATCAGACAGATCAGCTACTGCAAAATTATCATAATCCCCTGCACCACCATGATGTAACTCAAGGGCGGCTGCAAAAGGAGGGTGTGGAGGTCAGGAGGGGGACAAAAAAGCAGACCCCTAGTCAAAGGCCCAATGGAACATCTCCGTCTTTCAGGCCCTGCGGAACTGTAAAAGGTCCCACAGGGCCATGCTCTGCATTGGGAGAGTGTTCCACCAGGTCGGAGCCAGGGCAGAAAAAGCCCTGGCCCTAGTTGAAGCCGGCCAATGTCTCTTGGGCCAGGGACCACCAGAAGCTGCTTATCCACAGAGCACAAGGCCCTGTGGGGGACATAATGGGAGAGAAGTTGGCAAGGCAAGTATAAGGTAGGTTGCAGGGGGGGGGATGGAGAGAAGGAAGCAGGAAGTGGTAAGGATATGAGGGCTGCCAGGAGAAGAGAAAGAGGAAATAGTGGGGGATTCAGGGGGAAATGAGATGTCTCCACAAGTCTTTGCACGCCTGAACTCCTAATACTTATTTTCTGTGCTACTATATGTGTTCTTTATTCTGGATCATATCCTTAAAATAAACCTATCTCAGTGTGACTTTTAAAGTTTCTCATGTTGTTTCTTGTAGTTAAACCTTTTCTCAGTTTTTACTGACTCATAAGTAGTCCCACCTGTCGTTCCTCACACAAGCCAGCTTTTCCACAGTATGCTGCAGAAATCAATTGAATCTTGTGTCCTGCTCACTTGTTTACTGTCTATCCCGTTGTTGGAAGCACATGAAACAAATTGGGTGGGAAAATTACAAGCAGCAGCCCACCTACAACATATATATCTTGTACCCTCAATAATCATTTTTGAAATATTTCTAGTCAGTAGTAAGGCATGCCAACTTCCCAGTTGCCTTCATGAAATGTCCTCCCCACCCACCCACCCAAATCTCCCTTTTTCATTTCAAAATGCTGCTCTCATGTGCAAGTTCACCTATGTGTTCCATTGAGTTAAACATCCAGTTGACATCAGATCTAATTTTATGGTCATAGTCTAGTTTGTACTTAGAGCAACTTGTATGTCTTTAATTCTAAGCATCTTGTACCATAGGAAACTGTTGATACAGGAATGGTATTTTAATTTTTCCTGAAAGGTACTGTTCTGTACTCTGTCTTTTCCTCAAAATGTAGTTTCCCTTCCCCCCAACATTAACAACTATACAAAATTAGCTAGTGTGTGACCATCATGTTTTAAGATATGTAGCTGTAGCCCCCCTGAACACTGCAAGATCCAGAAAATATATGTCTTCACGGCACTTGCCTAATTTTTTTCATTAATCTGTTATTTGTTGTTTTAATTTATTTGTTGTTATAGTAAGTTCTCTTCATTGCTAATTATGTATAGAGAGAGAGAGAGCTGGTAAATATATTTTAAGTTGCAAACATTCCACTTGATGTGGCCATGTGTGAACCTTGCTCCTATCTCAATAAAAACTTCTAATAATCTGTACTTATTGTCCATTATCCTCTTATTCATTTCTCAGAGTTTCCCCTCCTTTGGCTCTGTAAGCTTCTTTTGTTTTTGTTTTTAGAGAAAAGGTATCTGACACTGTCCACAATCTGTTTTTCACTCCAAAAACCAAGATGTACAAAATTCTTAGGAAAAGCTGAAGTCAGCCGAAAAACATGCACTGCAGTTTTCCAAAAGGCAGAATTTGGCAATGCAAAAGGAAGCTCATTTAGGGCAGCCCAGTGAGAGTCGTTAACAAATCCACTAATAAGTTATGGGGATTGTAGGCACATTTACTCTGTTACTTGATTTGAGAAGTAGTTATCATGAGAACCAGGCTGCTTTTGTGCTGACTCTGAGATAAGACACCTGTTAACCCTTCTGATTATTGGGAGTCAGAATTTAACATGCACAGTACTAAATATGTAAAAAAAAAATCAGCATTTTAATGCAGCTGGTCTCCTTTAGTTTGATTAACATGTTTTGTTGAGCTGGGGGAAAGTGGTGAACTGGTGAAGCTTTTTGCCTTCATCCCTCAGTTTTATCAATAGTGCCATATCTAGTGGCTTGCAGTGCTATTCTAAGCAAAGTTACCCTCTTCTAAAACCATTGACTTCAGTGGATTTAGTGTTAAGCTAGACATTCAGACTTCTGGATTACAACATTTTAGAGCTGAACTCAGGCCCTTTAAAAATGCCATGAGGGCCTGATACTGGTTGAGTCTGCAGCACAACAGGCCCAGGTGCTTTTGTCCCCCCCCCCCCCTGCCCAGGTACTCTTGTTCTCCCCCCCACCCCACCCATGCATGGTTTTTTCAAGTGCCAAAACACACACACACACCTTCACTGGCTGTTTGGTGGTGAGCAGACTTTGTACTATTTAGTCTGACTCTTGAGAAAGGGCAGGTGTAGATTAGCATTCCGCTGCCCCCAAGACTTTTTTTATCTTTAAATTATGCCACCACCATCTTCCATTTTGCAATTTATATTGGGGCAGATGCATTTTTAAAAGACAGAAGTCTGATGCCAGTAGTTCTTAGTCTGCAAAAATTAATGTTGTTGTTGTTGTTAGGTCACAAGCGTATTTTTGTGACCTATCTGCTCAAAATTTCCTAAATTTACCATATTTGCCCACAAACTGTCATTTGATATGATAGAACTTAAGTTCCAGAATTTGCCTTAGTGACAAAGCTACATTTTGGCTGTTAGTCTGCAACAAAAATTTCATAACATTATCAGTCACTGAAAATCAGTTTACATGTTATATTTAAAGCATGTTTAGTTCCCAGTGCAAAATGTATTCCTTTTGCAGGGCTACCATTTAGAAAAGGAAAGGGAAGCTCTTCTTTTCGTGTTTAGTACCAAAAGCAGCTAGGTATCTGTTATTTTTTAAAAAATGAAATGCTCTTAATCCTTCGGGGTTTTTTTCCAGTTTAATCATGGGATATACCCAATGGTAGGCCTTTGAACACTGCTTTGACTTCATCATTCCAAATTTCTTTGCCCCTCCTAAAATTTCTGTGGTGAGATCCTGCTTTGCAATGGACAGACCACGTGAGTTGCCTGGGTCATGTGGGTACCTTCTATGCTAACATGAACAGCCCAATAAAAGTATGACCCTTGAGATCAAAAGACCTGAATAAACGGCACTTCTGTTAATTACTAGGCTCCCATACCACAATGGTATGTGCAAATAGTCCCTAATTCAGCATTCTGTGTGAATTAATGGAAGCAGCATTCAGCATCATGCTCCTTTCGTATATAAATGTTTTGGAGAGTGCTTCTTTTTTAAGCCTTATGAAGATTATTTCCTACTGCTTAGATCCAAAGTAGATGTGATGCAGGGGTCCATCAGAATTGTGTGGTTGGTTTGTTGGTTTGTTTTTAACTTCAGAGGATCCGTGGGGATCCGCTTATTTGACTGGGGAAGCTGTGCTGGGAGAAGGCAGAGTTTTAACCTTTTCTTCAAGAACTGCTTCCCTGATTGAAATCTTACACACACACCCCAAAGCTGCTATTAGCTTGGTGTGGTGGGAAAAAATGTAAGAGCCTGTGGGTCTTTACATCAGATTTGGAAATCCAGGGCGTTGTGTTTTTTAAAATATCTATCAAATGGGCATTGGTAGCCAGTGCCGCCCTCTAATGCTAATGATATGTGTTTCTCCTTAATAAATAGTAAACATAATGCTTTAAATTTATGAACATTTATTATCTTTTATTCAACACCAGCTATGCCCTAGTTTCTGCCAGTAATAATGTGATTCCTGTTCAGTAGATTTACATTAAGTACATGGTCAGGACAAGAGTCAAGGACAGAGGCTGGTGAAGAAGTGGCAACAATGGTAGTTAGGGTGGCATAATTTACAACAGACTGTACTCAGTGGGACAAGCCTTTGCATCAGAAATAGGGTTTCACAAGGAATTTATAGTAGGATAAAGAAGATGACAGGAATGGTGCTGTTTCAAGCATAAAAAACCACATGGAAGTATGATTAGAAGAGAGTTTGTCAGCAAATGAGTTTAGCTGTAGGACTTAAAGGTGTGAGTAAAAATAAAACAAGATAGCTCTGGGACTGGGCAGTGAAATCTAGAAGCAAGGAAGCAGTTCAAACACTTTGAAGGATGACAGTATCAGTACAGGGAACAGGGATATTATGTAAGTCTTGTCTGTTCACAAAGAAGGGCAGGCTAGCAGGGCGAAAAGTCAACAGTAACCTAGGCAAGAGATTATCAGATCATGGTCACATATGCTTACAACAGAAGACTCTGAGGGATATTCCAGAGGGGAAAGCACCAAAGTATACAGTAATCTTAAGGGACAGGGGGAGGAGTTGTTTAAAAGGCACCAACATCAAGTTGCTGGAGGACACGGATAAAATGTGATGCTAGTCATTTTGTAATTGGCGCTCCCAAACTATTTATTATATAAATAGTAGTTGTGGAGGCCCTGACTCAGGATCATGACACAGGAAGGGGGGGGTTAACCTTTATTCCGGTGACATTTTTACTAACTTGAAATAGTCCTAAGAAGCTGCTCTTTGCACTGGTGGGGTAAACAGCTCCATAGGACCTAAAGGTAAGGTAAAGGTAGTCCCCTGTGCAAGCACCGAGTCATTACTGACCCATGGGGGGACGTCACATCACGACGTTTTCTTGGCAGACTTTTTACGGGGTGGTTTGCCCAGTCATCTACACTTTACCCCCAGGAAACTGGGTACTCATTTTACCGACCTCGGAAGGATGGAAGGCTTAGTCAACCTTGAGCCGGCTACCTGAACCTGGCTTCCACCGGGATTTAACTCAGGTCGTGAGCAGAGCTTGGACTGCAGTACTGCAGCTTACCACTCTGCACCACGGGGCTCTTATACCCATAGGACCTGTGGGTATAAAAAGTCCTTGGGCTATTACCCTGAAAAATGTTGCTATAGCTCAAACCTTGTTAAGCTAGTTTATATGGTGGCTTTCCATAAATGAAGAGCTGTGCACAGTTTAAACCCTTACTCTGGACAGGAGGGGCTCCCTTTCATATCTTTTTTCCAAATAGGTGCTCAATATTGCCAAGAATTGCTCAAACGTCCCTGGCCACTTCAAGTAGAGGTTACTCAGATGGATGTGTTTGGCTATCTAGCCCTTCCTCTGAAGTCAGTGAGGAACGTTTGGAACGTGTGGGATCAATCGCCTTTGTGCACAGAAAGTGACCAGACCAGGCTATTGACTGTTCTTTTTTTCTGCCTGAGTGAAAAAAGAATATATACATACAGACAGACAAGCATTGCATCTTACTACTGAATGGTTCCTTCTGTTTACCTCATTGAGAAGCACTGCTGGATAAGATTTATGCTAATAAGACAGTAATAAGAGTTGGCCACAAATAGGATATTTTGAAATATGAGGGTGAGGGAGGGTAAAGGTTTCTAAAGACCTTATTTTCCTTTCTGTGTTTTGTATATTTTGCAGATCCCGATTATAATACCGTGCCACAGAGTGATTTGCAGCAGTGGACAGGCTGGCAACTACACAGGAGGAAGTCATCTGAAAGAGTGGCTTTTGTCACATGAGAAGCTTCAGAAGGAAAAGTTAGCATATTGATGCAGTTCAGGCACAGCTGTTATACAGCCAAAACACATAACCAAAGATACTTGGCTTATAACAAGCTTTCAGAACACACAGTAGAATTCAGGAAAATGGTAAATATTTGAGTGACATATAAATATAATACAACATCCGAAGCGAAATGTGTGGTGGCACTACTATATTAAAAAAGCTGAATGTGTCCTAGGGGATACAGCTTGTATGCCCTTTCTTGTTTTTACATTTTACAGCAGAATGAGTACAGCGGATTGTGCCTGTTGTGCATGTATTTTGTTCCCATCTCCAGCGCTGTTTTGTTCTATTTTTAATGTCCATTAAAGCAAGGATAAGGGAGTGGGAGGGGCATGGCAAATGTTAGATGCAACTGCCCCTCTAAGGAAGCATCTGGCTCGCAGAGGGGACAGCCGGGAATCCGAAGCCTTTGCGTGTATTCGGAGAGCAAAATTAAATGCATAAGCTTCAACACACACCTCCCCCTGTTCCTGCCTGGATTTGTATTTGTCCAGATTGAAAAGCTTGTACCTCTGCCAGGCTTGGTGCCCAAGATTCTCCTGTTTTCTTTGATGTTTGAACTGTTGAAATGATGTTTTACGTAAACAGTTGTTAATGAAACACACTGAAAATCCATTCAAAGGAAACAGCTATTGAATTGCCTATTCACAGCTTTTCTTTTCAGATCACTGTAGATGGCTTAACAGATATGAATAAAAATATTTTGTCTCTATTAACATTGCTTGCTGTCAGCGGAAAAAATAGATGCTGATAAAGAAGTTTAATGGCAAAATAAATATTTTTATAAAACTGTGTCACAATACCTTTTGCCAGAATTTAGAAATATAATTCTTTCCAATTCCAATCTTTCCAGTTCCTCTCTGATCAGCAGTGCTTATGTCTTTGATTTAGCATTTGCTTTTCTTAGTTTTCATATTTACACATATATTATACAATATTCTAGATCATAAGAGACAAAATTATATGTTATATGAAACATAGTGCTATCCAAAGAAAATATAGTCAAAGGATATTGAAGCAAAAAAATCTCTCTTTTTTTAAAAAGAAACTCTGTGAAAGTAAAATATTACAAACCAACAGAAACTGAAATTTTCAGTGTGGGAGTAATAAATCCTAATATGGAAATCCTGATTGTAATGTTTTTGTCACGTTCTTGTAGATGTCACTTTAGAAAACTCATTGCTAACAAAACATACTGTTTGTTACAATGTATTACTACACTACTGTGATATTAGAATTATGTTATTAAAAGTTGTTATACAAGTACTGATGGCCTGTGTATCTAAATAAAATATGGTACATGATATACTGAAAAATAAATTGTACCCTACTGTACAATAGAAAGCTTTATTTTGTCAAGGGTTCTTGTAGCAATGTAAACAATGAAAGCAATGCTCAAGTGGTTATTATTATATGTCAGCAGCAGCAGCAGAGATAAAAATCAAGTCTTATAATATGTACAGTTTGGATGTATTCTGTGTTTTTCATAGTAGGTGAATACCTGCCAAAGAAATCACAGGTGCCATATCTGAACTTTCACCTTTTTTGCAAATATTTCATCTCCAGGTAGTCCTTTCTACAGATGTTTGCTCGTCTCAAAAATGGTTTATTCATTTTTCTGCCAAGAATATACCACTAACTGCTACTACTTTTTAGCATATGTTCTGTGCCAACCGTGTGCTTGGTTCTGTGAAAGGGTAAGCATGGTTTGCGGGGGGGGGGGGGAGGACAGCACCAAATTGCAAAGTTTTAAAAAACAGTTTCAACATTGTTACAATCAAGTCTCATTTTGTGCCCACAGTTTTACACACAGACCACTTTAGTCAGGATATTTGCTTGGGAAAAACTTTGTAGTCTGTGGCACATTGGTTGCTTTTTTTTTCAAAGGTTCTTAAAGTGCTTCTGCTAATGGGAATCCCCATAGAGATAACTAGGGTTTCCACTGGCTTGACTATACAGTGGGTCAGACTTGACAAAAAACCTCAAGCATACCTTGGCAGATTGATCTCTTAGCAATCTGGTATTCCCCGTCCCTCATTTCTTGTGATTTTAAAGCTGAAAGCCACTTGCTAACTCAGCATTCATGTTAACATTTCCCAAAGTAACACCTTATTTGTTGAAATGTTCTAATGCAAAAATATGACTGCTTCACATAAGCAGTATGGTTTGCCTGTGTGCACAGATTATAGAAGTAGTGTGTTCTGTTCAAATTTGTTTGGCCTAGCAAGGTCATCAGGAGACCCATTTTTTAACTTAATCTTAAAGATAAAAAGTGAAACCTGGCTTGGATACATAACAATAGATAAACTTGGTTTAGATGCATAACTATAGTCAAAAGTTGAATTCGTCTCATTTTCATTGTCTAATTTTCATGAGCTGGCACCTTAGTGTTTTATTTTTGTGTTGTAGGATGAGCTGCATATTCTTTTGTCATTGTGTGTTCCAACAGAGGGCACTATAGCTCAGAAGAATTTAGATGCATGTGTTTTACAATGTGTTTAGGAGATGCTCATTCACTACTTTTTTCCCCCTGCTGTTTAAGAATGAATTTGAAAATGAACAGCGGAGCTGAAATCTCTGAGCTGCCTTATTTGCCAGTGCTTCAGACTCTGTCTGCCTCAGGAATTAGCTGTCTAGTAGTATTACAGGCCTGCAATCTTCATCCCACGTATGTATTGTGAAAGGTGCTGTAGTTACATAGTAAGAAGAAGAATGGCCTTTCTTTGCCAGTGGTTTCAGAGGTTGCTAATGATGTCCAAACTATAACTTGACCATTAATGAAGAGGGCTGTGATAGTAGACGGAGAAAGAAACAAATCCACAGTAGGTAATCTTCGCATTCTTTCTGTGTGCTGATAATGCACATCCTCCCCCCCCCCCCCCCAAATGTCTTTATAAATGTGTAAAATCCTCTGGCTGGCACGACAGCTCACCACTGTGAAATGCTTATCACAACACAACTCACAATTTGTGCACAACATATAGTTTAACTGGCATTGCAGGCCACCTTGGCCTGGATTTGGACATGCATACATCATTTATTTGTGTTTTAAATATCAGGCTCAGTTTCACAACACCAACAAGAAAAGCAAACCAGAAGACCAGTATTTGTTTTGGGGCCTGGCCTTGTCGTTTGCTAATGATAAAGCCAGTTTTCTGTTCCCTGTCTCTGAGGATCCTCCCTGTCTTGTCCTAACTCTTGATAGAGATCCTGAAATTCCCCCCAAAGAACACTGTCAGTGGCAGCCTGTTTCAAACGGCCCTTGTCTTCTGTGGTTGTAGCTACAACTCGAAGAAGGAGGCCAGCGGCAAAAGGCAGTCCCTCGAAATAGTCTTGATTCTAACCTATTTAGATATAGCATAGTTTATGAAACGAAAGGTATTAAAAATGCTCCTAAAATGAATGAAAGAAAACTTTGGAAACAAGAGAGCTATGTTCTTTTTCCTTGGAATTGGGTTCCACTGACCTATCAAGTTTCCTCTCATTCAGCCTTGCAGTGCTTTGAACTGCTGACATTGAGACACTGTGCAGCCAGGCACGACAGCTGGCTCGGCAGCATCTAATACCAACACATGCTGTTTTAGCCCATTTCCAGAGACTAAGATAATGAAAGATTCAAAAATAATATTTGTTTTGGTGAAACTACATTTATAATGAAATAGATGCCCTTGACCATGGAAGAAACTGAATTTTGCAACTGATCGTTCCTCTTCTCCCCCACCCCTCTCCCCTTGGCCTTCTATTCAGTTCTATGAAATGTGTATTACACAACATCTAAATCAAGCAAAAATGTTTTACTTGGGAACATGCTCATTCTGCATCACATGTGCAATATATTCTTGCACAGCGAAGCTCAGTAAGTGCCCTTGTGCATGTCACCACCTCTCAACCTAATCTACCCCACTGCCTTGTTAGGAAGCTAAAATATGGCTCTTAGGTTCTTAGAGGCAAAGAGCAGGATGCAAATGTAAGAAGTGGCCCATTTTTAAAAATAAAACTTTTAAAATTTTTAAAATATACTTTCTGCATATCAATGAAAGGGGTTTGGAGTTCAGTATCGTAAATGCTGGAAACATTCGATCTGTTACATTTATGAGGATTTAGGACTTGTTTAGCTATTTCTTGTTTATCTTTAGCAGTCTGGTAGAAACTAGTGCTAAAGAGCACAATCTGTCTGACCCATTAAGTTTCCACTTAATTCATTAAGACCTGTAGTTTTAGATCCTTTTTAATTTCTTCTTGAGGATAATCGTCTCACTTGTCTGGTTAAGATTAGTGCAATTTATTTATTTATACCCCACCTTTCTTCCCAGTGGAAACTCAAGGTGGCCTATATAATTCTCAACTCTTCCATTTTATCCCCACAACAACCCTGTGAGATGGGTGAGGCTGACCGGGTATTACAGGCCCAAAGTCACCAAGTGAGCTTCCATGGCAGAGTGGGGATTTGAACCCACGTCTCCCAGATCCTAGTCCAACACTCTAACCACCACACCACACTGACACTGAGCAATATTGTTACTGTTGATATGGTGAAGTTACAGACATGCTAAAACCAGAAAAGTAAATTCAGACTACTTTTCCCCTATAAATACCATGGATCATTACTTTTAATGATGTTTTTCACAATGTTTTGACAAATGTTAACTTCTCAGCATTTTAGATTGTGCCAGATGCAACCCACATTTGCATTTTAAATATTTATTCGGGATTTTTATTTTCCATGTGCATATAGTGAAGGAAAATGGGGGGGAGGGCTCATTTTTCCCCTTTACTGTGTAAGAATAAAATCTATAAAAAAGAGATTGCTTTAAACGTGCAAGAATCCAAAGGGAGGCCCATAAGATTTATGTACTATTTCATGAGTAATTGCACTGTAAAAAAAAAAATCTTACAGGAATGTAAAAATCCTTGAAGTACAATCAGATTTAATTGTAGGTCCTGTTATATACTGAATAGAATTGTTATGTTAAACAATTTCTCTCTTTCCTGTTCTATCTACTGCTGCAAACATTCTTTCTGCTTTACTGTAACTGGCTTTAAAAACAGTGGAAAATATTACCTGGAGTCCTTTCTGTTGCCGTTAAAGCGGGCAGGATATTTCAGAAATGTTGATGTGCAAATTGGTAATACAGCTTCATAGCTTGTCAAAAGGCTGTGCTATTTTTGTTCCAAATACATACATAGTGTATGAGTAATAAATAAATATGCTTAATACAGCACATGGGAAAAGCAGAGTTCCTATATTCTTTGAACAGATCTTTTACTCCAGAAGAACCCGCAGAAGGCAGGCCCTCCTCCTTATGTTGTTCCTGGTAGATTTTAAAGTTCTGGAAATCACTTTATTACTGCCTTTCCTCCTCTCTCCCCCCACCCCCTTGTGTTATATGTTTGAAGGGCCAAACATTCTATAGCACAAAAGCAATGCATGGCATTTAATTATTTTGTCTTTTGAAGCCACTATGCATGTTATAATGATATTCCTACTCCCCCCTGCTGCTACCCTCCCCCCCCCCCCGACTGTTGCAAGGCTTTTGATTTAGAAGTTGGTATTTAAGAAGCTGAAGTTAACATCAATTTTATTCTTTATCAGCTTTGGAGACATTAAGGTTTAAAATGAGCCCTGCACTGAATGCTGATCCAGACCAGCCTCTGGTCTGTGTGAAGTTATGTGTAGGTGGCAGTTAAAAGCTGGGGCCAAGGACTGGAGAAACTGCAGGTCCTGATGTATCTTTAAGTGACTAAGGGCAGTAGTCCAAAATCTTCTGGACGAACTGGCACCAGCTGCAGACAGATGGAGAATGTCTGGGCTCCATCACCTTCAAGTCTGCCCCGACAAGGATCTATATGTTAGCGCTAGAGAAATGGATAAGAAAATCCGAAATGGTAGCTGTGTGGTAAGGTGAAAATTGACGTGAGCACCATAGACTGACAGTGCTTTTGACTGATGAAAGGATATTGTTAACAAGCCTTTAAAGTTTCTCATTAATGCTTTTTCATTGAAGCCCTAAGGAACAACAGAAGAACTTTCCTCATTTGGAAAGATGGGTGGACAACTGTGTAGATCACATGGTTTTTTGTATCAATATTTTAACTTGTTTTAAATGCTTTATTAAGTTGCTTTGTTTAATGCTATGTTTTTGTTTATGTTTTGAGAGTGATAAAACAGGGCTGTGAAGAAGATTTTGCAGCGTTTAAAGATCAGAAACGTTTAGGAATGGAGCACAGTGTAATATATGATGATAGTGGTTATGTTTGAAGTGAAAGTTGCATGGCTGTATTATTCCAGCAATAGCTACCATCACCTGCAGTAACAAATTGACATTGTACAGAGGTGTCAGAATTGGGTAGAGAGAGGAAAAAGATAGCAATGAAATTTTGGACAATTCACCGAGGTGGCATCTTCAGGGAACTTTGGCCATCATTACAGGTTGTGACTTGATGGTAGCTAGTTTGTGGGGCTGCAGGTGGTGGTCTGAAGGAAAGTTGGCAGTTGAAATATTGAAGAAATGAAATGGGCAGACTGAGCTGCCTCCATACTGCCTCCACTTTGAGAAATGTATGGCTGAAAAGTGGGATATAAAGCTAATCAATAAATAAATCTAAAGTTGCTGTAGTTACACAAACACAGACTGAGCTGCCTCCATACTGTCTGTGTTTGTGTAACTACAGCAACTTTAGATTTATTTATTGATTAGCTTTATATCCCACTTTTCAGCCATACATTTCTCAAAGTGGCTTCCAACATAAACCAAAAGTTCAAATGTTTAGCCAGCTCCTGTGGTCATGGCAGGCAAAAATATTTTTTAAAGGTTAACCAGCTAGGTTAGCACTAATTATTAAAAGCCAGCCCAAATAAAAGCCTTAGATCACTTCTGAACAATTTATCATACTTGGAATTTTAACACCTCGTTGTCAGATGAGCAGAGAAATTCTTTGTAATGACAGTGTGTCGAATAAACTTCCAACAAAGAAACCTGTTTGGATTCCCTTCTTTTTACTATTCCAGTTACCCACATCACTCTAATGATGGGTTTAATAGTAATGTTAAGCAAAATAAATAATCCCCTTTATAATGCAGAAGGTAATAGGGCAAGAAAAGGATTCCACAAGACCCTGTACTACTTGTAGGCAGAGCACATTGCTCGTAACATTATGCTATCCATGATGTTTATTTAATAGTTTCCCCTCAAGGTTACTTGAGAAGCTGAAAAACAAATAGGTGTCCTGGTCTGTTATCATGGACAAGGCACTGGTCTGCTGTTTTGGGCTAAAAGGATCTCTTGCTCTTCATCAAGAAATACTGCTGTAGGCAAGTCTGCTTTAGCCATGGTGAGCAATAAAATAACACTCCATTTACAGTTTGCTTTCTCTCTGAATTGTCATACCTGTGTAAATAAATCTCATAGCTTCTATTGTAGAGATGTATGTCTGCATGTTATGCACATTAGAGTATCATCATAATGCCCATATTATAATATATTCATTTTGGTTTTCTTTAATAGATTATCAAACAGCACAAAAAGGCACGTTTGTTGCAAAATACAACTTTTTGTTTTATTGTATATTCAGGGCATCTTCCTGGTGTAAACTTGCGACTTCTAGCAGAATTAGAGATATTTTTGGATGAAAGTCTGGAGTTTATTCTTTTCTGTGGAAAACACTAGGGAATAGTTTTATATTAAGGCACAGCAAGGTGGAAACCTTGAAAAATTGAAGACATAAATGTGTAGACCACATCATCAATTCACAGGAATTCATAGCGCAGGCCATGGCTGAAATTCTTAATCTTGTTTACCTGGCTCAAATATGGAATAATTTTGTTCAACTGGTGAACATCTGAAATAGTGCTGGCTGAACATACCCATAACTGGTCCAGATAGAATAACTGAAGACACCAAAACAAGCACAAACAGAACTGAAAGATGTGTTTTGATTTGGGAAGTGGTTGGTCCATGTAAGGCAGCCAGAACAATATACCGTTTTCTGAATTGTTAGGTATAATACATCTCCAAAATCATGGCAGGTCTAGAACATGATTCTGTCCCACTAGCAATAGCCAAATGGCTGCTTGTAGAAGCATTGGTTTAGCATTAGGAAAGCAGCCAACAGCATATCGTAGCTTAAGATAGCATTAAAGGCTAGGGTTGCCAGGTCCTCTTACTGTCCTAGCAGGAGGAGGGGACCTAGTACTTACTTTTATGGATGTGTCCGCATGTGTGCTTTGCATGTACTCCTGGGGTGGCACAATGATGTCACTTCCAGGAAGTGACATCATGGTACAGGGGCCAAGAATTCTCCTGCACTTTGCAGCGGGCCAATTTGGGTATGATGATGTCACTCCTGGGAAATGACATTATCACACAGGACCCAGGAGTGCTCCTGCTCTTGGCAGTGGGTCAATTTGGGCCTCAAACAGACCCAATTTGGCCCATTTGGGGTCCAAATCAGCCCACTGTGAAGCATGGGAGTGTTCTCGGCAATACAATGACGTCACTCCCAGGCATAACGTTGTTGCACTGCCCCAGGAGAGCACCTGGGAGGCCTATTCCCCCACCTCCCCCCCCCGGAGGCCAGGTGAGTGGGGGTGGGAGGGTAGAAGTGAGGAATCCCCACCCACACTGGGGACCTGGGATCCATATTAAGGGCTGCAGGATAACTCTAGCCTGGTAAGCTGGTAATCAAGCCAGTTTGATGTAGTGGTTAAGAATAGAAGGACTCTAATCTGGACAACTGGGTTTGATTTCCCACTCCTCCACCAGAAGCCAGCTGGGTGACCTTGGGTCAGTCACAGCTTCTTGGAGCTCTCTCAGCTCCACCCACCTCACAGGGTGATTGTCGTGAGGATAATAATAACACATTTTGTAAACGGCTCTGGGCATTAAGTTGTCCTGAAGGGCAGTATATAAATCGAATGTTGTTGTTGATGATGATGATGTTGACAGTAAGCTATTTGTACTGACCGTAAGCATAATTGTTGTAACCAACTTACGGCAATCTCTGATGATGTTTTCAAGGCAAAAGACTAACGGAGGTGGTTTGCCTTTGCCTCCCTCTGCACAAGGACCCTGGTCTTCCTTGGTGGTCTCCCATCCAAGTACTAATCACTGCTAACCCTACATAGCTTCCAAGATTTGATGAAATTGGGCCAGCCTAGGCCATCCAGGCCAGGGCAAAATTCCACTACTACATTAAAAATCTTATACTGAGCTCTATACTGGTTCCTTTCTTTAAAAAAAATGTTTCTGAAGGTTTTTGAATGGGATTTTTCAAAATCTCTTCAATCTCTAATCATTTCTAATTTTTTCTCAAGAATTACTGAATAGTCATGGTTTCAGGAGGGTAGCTGTGTTCGTCTGTAGTAGAAGAGTAAGATTTGGAGAGCTCTCACTCAAAAACTCCTACTCGAAAAATCTAGTTGATCTTTAGGGTACTACTGGACCCGAATCTTGGATAGTAATTAATAGATCTGTTAAAAATAAATGGACAATGTTCTTCTATGTACTTCCAATGTAACATGGATTATATCCTAAATGAGGAACAGTCACATTTTATAGCTTTTCATATGCCTTTCAGCCTCACTACACTGATGATGTACAGCCTTGTTCAGTATTTATCCATTGATTCAATTTCCTTTGCATTGATTTGGGATACTTAGCACCCTTTCCATTGGCAATTTACATAGTTTGACATATATAGCCAGGATGACAGACACTGGTTTCTGCTGACTTTATTATTTCTCAGTAATGATACGGCAAAAATAAATTCTCTGTTCCAAGTGAGAATGTTTCATTTTTTAAAAAGAAAGAAATTGAGGCATAGGCTTTGTGGTGGTGATGGTTAAGGTGCTGAATACTTGCAGTTCCTATCAACCAAGAGAATGAGTTTTCTTTTACTACTTGTTATGGAAAATGAGTGGGTTTTTTTGTATTGGCACATGCTGCATTGTGAGATGCTGAAATTGTGTGAGACGTTCTTTATATGGTCACTTGACTGATGGCTATAACTTCACCTGCCACTCTCTGAAATGATCCACTGCCTAAACAGATAGCACGGTTGTAGTAAGGCTGGAATGGAGTCAATCTGCCTGAGGCTGCTCTCCAGATAGAATCCACACAGACACCTGAGATGGCCTTTCTATCCAAACGAAATGCTGAACGAATTGCTCATTTGTCTAAAGACCTTTCTATCATTACTATCCTCAGCATGACATGGACTAATACTTTGGTTTAAAATATTGGTCGTTAGCTCATTTTTTTATGACATTCCACAATATCTTTGGTTGAGAGAATGAGCTGGTGCACAGCTTAGATATGGAATATCTTTTCCGCATTATTGGGGAGGAGAATCTCTCTTGTGCAAGCTATTTTACTGAAAGAGCTTTATGACACAGTATGGCAGTGAGGCCACATATCCATAACATACATATTTGCTGCATATTCATAAATATACTGTTTCTTCAAATGTGCTATATATTGCAGAGGCAGAAAAAAATGAATGCAATGCATTCACTTGGTTACCTGGAGTCAGGTAAAAGTTTCTTGGGTGGTTGGGACTTTATTGGAATCCTGAATATATGGTGGGTGTTTACCTCCCCCCGCCAATAAAAGGAGTTAGGATGAAGAAAGCTGGATAATTATTATAGGAATTGGAAAGATGTCTGGACAATGCATAAGAGGAAGGCCTTAATTTGAGCTAATGCAATAGATGTTGTATGCGTTAAGCCATTCTGTCAGGTAGACTAGCATCTAGTAAATGTAAATGACTAGACACCCTGAGTATCCCTCTCATCCACCGTGAAGATAGTATGATGTATAACCTGTGTCTTCAAAGACAGCAGAATTTCATTTGTACAGTACCTCCAGGACAATCAGGCATGTGTATGGAAGTTCCAGATTATACATGACTTCATATGCATGATGGAAGGTAATATTTGAGCCAGCAAATCGTATCAGAAATTACTTTGCGCTGAAATTATGCCGTTCTTCCATCACATGTAGGCCTTGTGATCCAAGACTATAAAAGTGTTATCATATGCTTAACAGTTGTTCTTCATATGTGGATCTTTTCAGACATTACCCCTATATGCAGGGGTCATTTCATAGAAAAAGAGCTGGAGGAACTCATTAGCATATGTCATGCCGATTGATATCGCCAGAAATGTGTCATTAGCATAACTGATTTGCATATGTCACACCCCCTGACATCACCTATCCTGGCTATTTTGGACCCAATCCTGGCCATTCCGTACTGAAATTGGGCCCAAAGGGGCTGAAAATGGCCAAAAAGGGGCCCAAAATAGTGAGGATCGAGCCGCTGCTGAACAGGAGAATGATCCACCACCTGTCAGAGGCCCGATCTGGGCCGTTTCGGCCCCAGTCCAGGACGAAATGGGCCCAAAATGGCCGAGAGTCAGGTGGGCAGGGCCATCTGACGTGACCTCTTTGGGGAATTGCCGGAACTGCGTTCCTGAGCATTCCCCCTCAAAATGAGCCCTGCCTATATGACAGAAAAGCATATTGTGGTGAGCTCCTTATGATTTGGCCTGTTTGATTATTTTAGATGTTCTGGTAATCAGACAATAGCATTGTAGTAATTTTAAGTCTTAGACATATTTTCCCATGAATTCTAGGATTATCTCGCATAATGAATTCCATAGTTTCAGGTGAGCACAGCAAATACTTCTAAACAATTTTAACTGTTTTAAGTAAACAAGAAAAATGTTTCCTACCAACATATACCATCAATCTAGAACTCTAATGGCCAAGTAATAAACTAAATTTTTGCTTTTCTGTACATGGTATTGGTGGTTATAAGGTTACATAAGGCATAACCTTAACAGATATTTTCAACAATGCTTTACGCATTAACAAATGGCAGTGAGAGATCACAGCTCGGTATCTTTGCAGTATCATGAGAGTTTAAAAGGATTCTCAACATGTCAAATTATGGTTCCTTTGGTGGTCCCTTGCAATACATTGCATTGTAGTTGTTAGTGTTAAGCCAATTCCCAATATTCTCTGGTCAATTTCAGCCACATGATCATATTGCCTACACCCTGAAATGAGACAAAAGGCAAGTAATTTGATTTAACTATGGACTACAACTTTATTTTTTTTTCAATCTGAACAACAATATTTTAATTATTTAATTGCCAATTTCACCTCAATGTGGGTGTACTTCTATCTATCCACTATTCCTCCAGGGAGTTCAGGATGGCATTCATTGTTCTCCATTCCCCATTTTATCATCATCATAACCTGTCAGGTGAGTTAGGCTGAGATCATGTGGCTGACCCAAGTGGCTCTGTTCAGATAAGAGCTAGTGAACATTGTCTGGACCCATGGGGTTAATGATGCCTCAGTGCTACTAATCCTCCAAGGCATCCTGTCCAGATCCATCCAACCCAAAGCTGACAAAAATCTCTGGGTTCAAATCATCATTGTTGCTAGCCAACTCCAGCATCTGTCACACCACAAAGAGGATGTAATGCTGCAAACACAACAGGACAAAAGCCCTTACCCCTGGTGATCTGGGAGTTTGGGAGCTAATGATTGGCTTAATTATCATAGCATAATGTCTGGGGCTGGCAATGCCCCTCTGCACACAGTTGTGGTCAGGACGCCACTATCTCACCAGGAGTGAGATGACCCCCCCTTGACTCACCTGTCCCATTGAAGGAGAGTCAGAGAGTTACAGCACCTCCACAGTCGAACAAGCCCTCCTCAGCATCCCTGAGAGAACTGATGGGGCCTGGCACCACTGATGCCCAGATGAGAGTGATTTAGGCTAGCAGCCTCAGGAGAAAGTGGCCAGGAGGAGGCCCAAGAAGTGGTTGGCAGGGCACGATGTCAGAGAATGCAGCAGTCACAAGGTCCAGCTGGGAGAACCCGCCACCTGAAAAGGAGAGGAGAGCGGAAGCTTTTGCTACAGTTGCATGTGGGCAGGCAAAGAAGCAATTGAGAGTGGGGTGGATGGAAGAGCTGCCACCACATTTGCCAGGGAGTCAATGCCACTGCAGGGAGGAAACGGGGGGATGTCCAGTTGGGGAGGGACAAAAAAGACAGGATTCCCCTCGCAAACTTTGTGGGTTCTTGTAAATTTCTCAAAGTAACAGCAAGAAGCACAACATCCCTAAGGCTAGGCTATGACCTTATTGTTTTCAAGGGGTCAGATTGGCAGAGTTGGACTGGGAGGAGGTGAGAAGCAGATCTGACGAGCTCAGGACAGATCCCCTTCCACAGCTCTCCAGAGAGCACGGTTCTGGCAGACGGACATCATTAACAACAGAAACAATAGATGCAGTATTGGTATTAGTTGGTATTCCTCAGGTGCCACTTTATAATATCTAGATCATGAGAAGGGGAAATTCCTCCCATGAGACCATCGTGACTTTGCCTTCTTTTAAGATTTAAGGTAGGCACATACTCCAAACCCAGACTGGATTTCAAATTAGTTAGTGTGTGTTTGTATACAGTCTTGCAAATGGTTATGAATCACATTGTGCAACCCTGAAATAGGTGAGTGGTATATGCCTGCCTATGGTAGAGGTTCCAGTATTTTTCTCACATGAGACAATAAAAAAACTCATTTTAACTGACTCAAAGGGGAAACTGCAGGCAATACAGAAAAGAGGCAGAGCCAAGCTCTTGTCTTGAAATGGCAACCTAAAGGTTGTACTCCCCCTTCCCCTTTTCAGCCCTTTACAGTGCTGTTTTGCTTTCCCACAAAAGCTGCCAGGCTGATACAAGGGAGAGAAAGGGGGGAAAGGGAGGGGCGGCAGCAGCGAGCAGCTCAGGGCAGAATGTGTAGATTGCATTCCCACCCATTTCCCCACTGCTTGCTGCTGCTTCCACAGAAGCAGCATCTGACAAAGAGAACTTGATTCTCAAAAGCTTATGCTACAATAAAATTGGTTAGTCTTAAAGGTGCTACTGGACTCTTTTTCATTTTGCTACTACAGACTAACACGGCTAACTCCTCTGGATCTACTTCCACAGAAGGGACACCTCTTCCAGCCCCAGGTGGAAGCAGCCTTAGTGCTTCCATAGCTCTTAGTGAGCAAAAAGTCCCTGGTTCAGTTCCTAGCATTTCCACAGTTAGAAGGATCTCAAGCAGCAAAGCTGGGAATGGGCTCTACCAAACAGCCTAAGGTGCCACTGGTGGCATTGAGAACTAGGTGCAGCAAGTAATAGCCTGTCTCTGCATCATGTATTAAGAAGTTGGGACCCCCTCAGAAGAGCAGTTTATTCTGTGCATTAAATCTGAAATGTGCCTGTGCTTTTGCATGGGCATGAGTGTCTGAGCTTCTAACAGTGCAATCCTAAGTAGAGTTACTCCAGTCTAAGCCAACTGATTTCAGTGGGCTTAGACTGAAATAACTCTGCTTAGGAATGCACTGTAAACAACCCAGGATGCTTTGGTGTTAGGACAGTGTCTGAATTGTCACTGATATACAGATTTGACCAACAGCAAGTTCCAGCCACATGCAGCTGTCAAACAGCAATCAGATGGCAATGATTTTCTGTCACTAACAACATGTACTAGATTTGAACCAGTGACCTAAAGTTGAAGGGCTTTGTATCCTATTACCAATTTTCCAAGCCAGGCAGTCACCTCCTCCTCTCCCCGATCTTCATTCTAAATAACATATTCATATTTTAAAATGGGACAGGGAATAAAATTGTCTTTAAGCAATTTTAAAGGGTTCAAAAAAGATACGTATATTAGGTGGTTTAAAAAATGGTAGTTTTATTTGCTGCCTATTTGAAAATTAAGCATTTTGAGAAGGTCTTCCCACAACTGTTTGTGGAAAATCACTGTACATTCGTATATTTATCCCCTTGAGCCTGTGTTTCAAGGATAAATCTACTTGGCTTAGTGTAAGGCCTGGTAAGACTGAGAACCCTTCATAGATATAGAACAACATTATTTTTGAATTGATGCAAAAGATGAATTTTCCTGTAACTGCAATTCACAAAAAGTATTTTTCAAGTAAAGCTTCTCCAGATACTTACTGCATCCCTTGCAGGCACACCTTTACTTTTTGGTCAGCTTTCTTGTTGCTGTTGTCTTGCTTTCATTTAAAGACTACAAGGCTGTGCTGTAGCAGGTACCCAGGACAGACAGCATCATGGCAAACTGATAACTGATTCGGTAACCGCTTTATGATATGCATGGGAGACAAGTACATGTGCAGGAAGGAGCCAGAAGACTTTAGTCCCACAGACCGTTATCCATGTCTTCGGCTGCTGCTTCTGAGCCTGCTTTAGCTTCTGTGTATTTTGTAAAATAATGGGTAAGTGCCTAGTGCCCGCAGTGTAAATATCAAGTTTAAACATAACCTGTACATTTGGAGGATCCAGTGCAAATTATGTAAATGTAGACGATAATTGGGCACAGCACTCAAGCTCCTGGCAAGCTGCCAGTGTGACCCTTGAGGGCCGCACAATGGTAGTGCGTGGCCATTCTAGAGGCTGCATTATTGAGACATTTCTACTTGTTTGCCAAGAAAAGCAAACAGTAGTAACGGATTTGGAAAGCTTGGGATTCCAGAATTGATGCAATACTCATCTAACCTTCCATAAATTGTCAGAGAAGATATGGATGCCTGGATGTAGCCCTAATTGTTCTCTCAAATGACTTTGGCGGAAGGCACATTAAAGTTCCAGTTTCCTAAATATACAGCCTGAGATTGAAGCTAACATGAGTATATATATATATATATGCACGTGTAATAGATGCACATGCAAATAGATGGATCTTGCTAAGTACATAGCCTATAAAATATGTAGTATAAGATCACTCATTTATTTAGAGGTGCTTTTTATGTTGGATGAAAAATGACACAAATCTAAATATTACAGTGCAAAGTAATGTGTAATTGTCTGTACTTTATGGCCTCAACAGTTTACTTTTGATATGAAGGATGGCAGCTGCACTTTAATTTTAAGCAAATTAATCCCAGATGCAAATGTTCCGTTGTTTGCCCAAAATAATAGTATTGTGTAGGTAAAGCAAATACCATTGGTTTTATAGTAGAACAGTGATACAGTCTGATCCTGAGAACCAATTGTTGCTGGACAAAGAAACCGAAAAGACAGAGAAGAAATTCATAGAAGACCTTCCGGTGAAATCACTCTTGTTTCAAACTCCTATGAACAGAAGTCTATGAGAAGTCCTCAGTTACATTATGAATGATGCTAAATTATACCATCTGTTTGCAATGCCAAAAAAGCTCAAAGCAAATATTATCCACACTGGAGATTTTTTTTTCCTGCCACACAGTGATATTGGAGGACAGGGCAGGGGTGGTGGAGGGGAATGATCTCTATTGTCTCTCTTACTCCTGCATAATGAGAATAACACCTCTTTAACCACACTTGGAGAAAAGAATATTGGGACCAGTGTACTAGTGGCAAGAATAAAAGCAAAGGTCGACAGTTTTAGGGAGTAACTAAAATGAGATGAAGCTGTCATAAAGCCCATGCCTTTTAAAATTCACAGTGTTGTAAAAGAGTAGTTCTTGTTGTTACCATCAGGCAAAAGCTTTGGGGTAAATGGTAGTCAATAAAGGAGTCCCTGGTTCATACTGTGGCATATTCTGCTGCTGTTCGGTAACAGAGGAACCATGACCTAAGTGCAAGAGCTAGTCTACAGACAAGGGTTCCCAGTAGCTGTGCAGTTGAAAAGGTGAGAAGTTTAGTGGGTCCAGGCTCCTCAGTGGAAACACCATCCAATATTGGCCAGGGCTAACCAGGAAATCTTTCATTCTCAGTCTGCTAGATTTAGGGTTGTATCCCTCCAAGATGCCCAAGGCTACAATCTTTCATGCTCTGGAGGCAGATTCAAGAATATGCTCAGCTCTGCTTCACCTCCATTTTGTCCCAGTGCAATTCAGGAGGTTGTCAGGAGGTCGAATCCTTCCAGCAAAGATCAAGCCCCTGCTACCTCATGGCTTAGTTACTCATGGCTTAGCTGCTGAGTAACTCTGAGCTAACCTGCGCGGCAACGACTTCTACAAATAAATCTAACATCTCTAGATATAAACAAGTTGTTTGAAAGAAAAGGATCTAGCAGGTGAAACATTATTGGTCCTTGCTTGTGAAGGCCCCAAAATAGGAAAGAAGACTATCATTTTGCACATACGATTCCTCCTCCAAACATTTGTGCACAACCCCACAGAGGTCCATGCAAGCAGCAGTTTCTCAACACAATGTTGGGAGATATTCCAGGTAACAGTCCAAATATTCCCAATCTCAACACTGAAGTAAACTAGGGTTCCCTTTGTTTTACATGGAACACACTGTATTCCTCTGTAGACTCCAATGAACATGCAAAAATGAGCCCACCACCCACTTTTTATAGAATAGAAACAAAATGTCAGTTTTCTTTATTTTACTCATGTAAATTGTAAAAAAAGTGACTGTATCAACTCTAGTTTCTACATATTTTAATTGAATATGTAACTGTGTTCAGCTTTATTTTAGAATGCATGTTGAAAATCAGCTCTTCAGTAAGCCTTTGTGACTAAGAAAAGGCCAGCTCCCTTGGAATTAACCAAATCTATTGCACATATCTATAACATACATGGTAAAACTTGCACCTTGCCTTGTTAAACCAATGGATTATATTGTTAAGCTGTAAATCCTATTGTCCATACCCCTGAAGTTCTCACTCAGGCATAGCTCTCAGAGAAATTGGGGCAAATGGATTTTCTCTGTTTAGGGTATTCAGAATAGAGCCAGCTAAGGTTTAAATAAGTATGAAATGATTCTGTAAATCACAACACAAGACTATTTTAATTGATGTGTAAAAAAATGATATCACTAGTCATTTTAAGCACAAAGCAAAACATGTATCCAAATTGGGGTTTGGGTGCCTTTTAAAAGTGTGTGTGTGTGTGTGTGTGTGTTGTATTCAGTTCACTGCAGGGCTGAAGCAGTATCTGCGGGGGTAGAAATCCTCATGGTGAACAGAGAAAGAGAAGCATTTGTTGAGAAGAGGTCATGACATGTACACAGCACAGTCTACTTGACAGAGCTACTGTATAATAGCAGGGCACTTACCTCTAATCATAGGCTGTGAAAACTTGACATTTCCATTCAAATTACTCAAGTACCACACTGTTGTCTCGAACAACAACTTACATAAGTGAAGCATTGAACAATGTTCCTGAAATGCAGCTTGCAGCTGTCTTCTTTCGGGTAGAATGATACAGTTAGAGCCTCTTTGGCATGGTGCTTTTCTTGCCCAGAAAGCACTTCTGTATAGGGAAAAAAATTGAAAATTCTCTGACAATCATGTGCACCCAATTTGCTATGTATAAATATTCAATAGTGTGTGTATTGGCTGCAGCTTTGCAGACAATCACGGCTTTTCAATGGAATATGAGTGACTGAGTACAAGCGTGCATGCATGTATGTGTGTGAATGAAAGCGGCCCAGGACAGTCCATATTTACTCCTGTATAGGAAGAATTGTTACCACTTAGAAAAAAAACTGTACCAAATCATAGCAAGAGCCTAAATAAGGACTCTCCTCCTCTATATCAACCTGAGTTATGCAAGTCTGCATAAATGAGGCAGTTCTTTATTTCTTTACCAAAGCTGGCCGCTTCATAAGTGAAGCACTGTTTTCCTGAGGCAGTTCTTGGCAGTATCATTGTTTAGTTTTAAAAGTGTAAAAGGGAATGATGATGGTAATATAGATGACAGAGCAAAAGCAGAGCCTCACTGTTAATGCTCTACAACAGTGAATAGGCACTCGGGAATTCTAAGAACGGTGAGAGGGCACCACTATTAAATTGGGCCAGCGCCCACCAATAGGGTACTGGAACTAATCACAAAATCTGACGGGGAGGGGGGAGTGGTTTTCCATTCCAGAAGCAGTTGTTTCTGAATGGGTGCTCCCTGCAGACAAAAAGATGATGTTCCATAGTTTCTTTTGAATCACTTCCTCCTTCTAATGTGGTGGAGGAAAGCAAGGATTATTTGTTTGGGGGAAGAGATACTTTGGAGGAGAAGAAAATGGGTGCCAGGAAATCCACGAGGACAATGTTGAGGATAGCTGCTCTACAGAGAGGCGCAAAAGACCGGTCTCTGCGCCAGAATGATGTGACAGTCAAGCACAACATATTTCCTACAGTGTGGTTTTCGGATCACCACAGGTTCTGTGCCTTTTCTGAAAAGCAAGTGTTTACCTTTCCCTCCACTGTGGTGGAAGTTGGCTGTGTGCTACTTCCAGACTGCCTATTCTTACTCCTGTTATCATTTGTGTAATCTGTATGTGTGCTGTTTACTATGTTATTAGATGGAGGGTTGCTTCAGGCTCCACAACAGTGATACGCATTTGTTTATCAGCTAACAAAAGACAAACTGAGAAATACCCATTCATTATTAGTAGTATAACAAAAACTAAGAGAAAACCTAAAAACATTAGTTAATATTCATTATTCTGCTGCCTGGCTGGCTTAAAAGGTTCAAACACAGACTGAAAGAGTAGAAAAGAGTAATGAGATAATGTCCAGGAACGTTTCCAATCATTAGACTTATACTTCAACAAAATAAATATTTTCTAATAAGTCTTTGTTTCTATGGTGTTTCTGCCAATCATTGTGGGCTTGGAGAGATTTTTGTTACTGCTGCGGCTGTTAAATTCACCCTGGTTACTTTACCTGGGCCAGAACTATTCTATTACAGAGTGTATGAGTTTGGGTTCATTGACGGTCTTCCTATGCAGTCACACATGGGACTGTGCACGCGCAGGCCTGCCAATTTCAGAGGTTTCCATAGCTCAGAACCACCAGGGGGCGCCCTCGCCTCTCAATGCGCATGTGTGGCCATTTCCCGCCAAAAACAGCATCTAGGAGGCGGGGCGCCCCCGACATACCCTCAGTTCCTCTTTTGCCACTGATGGTAAAGGTTTCCAGCTCTTCTCTTCATCCGAGTTCTTCCAACAATGTCGGATACTTCTCTCTTCAAACACTGTGTGTCCTGCGACAGAAAGATGACAAGGTCGGATGGCCATTTGAGTTGTCTGTATTGCTTGGGAGAAACCCACAACACGCAGACATGTAAACATTACTGAGCCTTCACTTTGAAGGCCAGAGAAGAGCGGGCGGACAGGCTGCAAGTTTCCCTGTGGAAATGGGCTATGGCAGCTACAGATCCACCAGCTGCGGCAAAACCATCTGCCCCATCCGGTTCTGCAACCCAGACCAGCCTGTAATCGTCTGGCTCGAAGGCACCCTGTTCCTGCCCATCACCAAGTCATTCAGAACCTAGACCACCACCAGAGTTGGACACCGCCTTGGTCCGAAGCACCTCGGAAACGGTTCCTACCCCTGCAGATCCAAGACCTCCTGCTTCAAAGACCCCTCAGAGTTGGACACCTTCGACGTCAACGGCGGTGTCTACATCTCCCCGGAGGACTCCGGATCTGAAGGCTCCTCGGAGTCGAGCATCTTCAGCACCGACTATCACCTCTCCTTCTTCGGATCCCAAGACATCGGATCCGACACTGGTTCCAGGATTGACAGGGTCCAGCCTGGAGAAAAAGAAGAAGTGTAAGCATTCTTCTAAACAGGATAAAGCGATCCTAGAGAGTGTGCTTTTGGAACCACTACTAGAGTGTTCGGGAGACGCTGGTTCCGAACCCTTAGTAAAAAAAACACAGGGGCTCAGAAGACCATTCATCGTCTCGTAGTACTCCCCGCTCCAAGGCCACACGAGATGAAGATGTGATCTTGATTGATAAACCCCCCACCCCATTGAGGAGACTTAGATCTACCTCTCGTGGCTCCTGGTCCTCTAGATCATCTCAGGAATGGAGTGGTCATTCCAGACACAGACGGAACCCTTACTTTTACAGAAGTTATTCGAGGGATGATCAACTGATTGATGAACCGATCCCTTTTAGTCACCATAGGGAAGGTTCTTGTTATTCTGAGCCCCACTATAAGAGGGATTCCAGGTTTCCTTCTTTGCGGGCTTACTCCTATGCAGGCTTGAGACGGACCCCACAACCTTCTGAAGTGAAGCTTGCGAAAAGCGCCGAACAACTTAGATCTAGCATCTCACCACTGTCTGATTCGCCTGAGAGGGAGATTAGTCCTGCTGACGAAGCATCTCCTATGGACGACTTCAGGGCGTATAATGAACTGCTCCAGCGCTTGGCCAAAGCCTTGGACATTGATGTAACTTCTATAGAGCCAAAATTCACGGATAAAATGTTGCAACACATTCACTCTGGTTCCTGACGTAGACCTCTTCACCTTGGAGTAGAATCGCAAGGTGCTAAATTTTTGCTCCAGAGGTGGTTTAGGCCATGGGTCTCTTGTGGATGAGTTTCAACTCAGGTGGTTGGGTTGCCTTTTTTATACATTTCCCCCATTTCCACTTCTAGCCAGGGTTCTCAGCAAAATTCAGGCGGACGGGATGTCAATCATCCTGATAGCACCATTCTGGCTACATCAACCTTGGTTCCATGCCCTCCTGCGATTGCAGACTCGAATGCTCAGTCTCCCAGTAGAACCGGACCTCCTGTCCTGGAGTGGGGTGTTCCACCACAAGATAGAAAAACTCAAACTGACAGCCTGGCTAATCCGTCAGGATTTGTTTTCTCCACAGAAGTGACTCATGTGTTGCAAAATGCTAGATGACTGTCCACTCGCCAGTCTTATGCATTCAAATGGGAAAGGTTTACTGTGTGGTGTCAAAGGAAAGGTTCAGATCCTTTCCTCTCCCCCCTGCCTGAAATTCTGGATTTCCTTTGGGACCTTAAGCAAAATGGGTTGTCGAACTCTTCGATAAAAGTATACTTAGAGGCCATTTCTGCCTTTCACCCTCCGATAGACTGGAAAACATTTTTTTCCCCACTGCACAGCTAAATTATTTTTAAAAGGGTTAAACAATTAGTTTCCTCCAGTCAGAGCAATTGTTCCCTAATGGTCCTTACCTTTGGTTTTTACCTGACATGTCTAAACCTTTTGAACCCTTGGCCACGTGCCCATTACGTTTTCTATCCATGAAGGTGGCCTTCTTAGTGGCTGTCACTTCAGCCAGGAGGATTGGGGAGTTGGCTGCGTTGTCTTGTGACCCTCCTTATTTAAAGATTCATGTGGAGAAAGTAGTCCTTAGGACTAAAATTGATTTTCTACCGAAAGCAGTCTCTAGATTTCACCTGTCTCAGGAGATATCCCTACCAGTTTTTTTCCGCACTCAGAATTCGGAGGCAGAAAAAGCCCTTTACTCACTTGTTCTGTGCAGGGTGCTTCTTTTCTATTTAGATAAAGTAAAAGCCTTTAGGGTAGACTCTCACTTGTTTTTGTGTTTTTTCGGCAAGAAGAAGGGTAGGAAGGCAACCTCTCAGACTTTGGCTCAAGGGGTGCTACATACAATACCATTATGTTTTAAAAGTGCTAACTTGCACAGCGGTCTTGCAGTTGATCTTCATGAGACAGCTCGTCATGACCTCCACCCAGGTATTTAAGCTTTGTAATCTCCCATGTGGGACTGCACAGGAAGACCCTCCCTCCTTCCCCACTAACACTCTTGGAACTTACTTTGCAGTATGGCGGCGAAAGAGGACCGAGGGTATGTTGGGGGTGCCCCACCTCCTAGAGGCCGTTTTTGGTGGGAGACAGCCACGCATGTGCGTTGAGAGGCAAGGGCGCCCCATGGTGGTTCTGAGCTATGGAAATCTCCAAATCGGCAGGCCTGCACAAGTGCAGTCCCATGTGTGCCTGTACGGAAGACCTAGATGAACAACAGTTACAGGTAAGTGAAACACTGTTTTACTTTGGAAACTACATAGCTTCCATGTGACTGAGGGGTGTGAAGTTGATTAGATCTTTTTGCTATGGTAATAATACATGTTGATATTTAGTGGGAGCTTTAGAGATTAGCCTTAGTATGAGCCTGTTAGTTCTGTACTTGTCCTGCAAGTGTGTTAGTAGCACTGTTCTATAGAGCACACTGTTTGCACATACTGTTTGTGGTGCACACACTGAGTTCCCATGTGTTACTGATACTGAATGCAAATACGTTGTCTTTTTGATTCTCTGTAAATGTGTAACCTCCCCACTTCTGCTCTCAGGGGAGGTTTCCTGTCCTCCCAGTATTCCCCCAAGACAGAAGGAGGACAGATGTAAAAGCCTGTTTTAGGTCCAGGTCATCTAATTTTGTGTAGTGCCGTGCTTGCTTACAGCTGTTTATAGTTGTGCTTGGCTGTCTTATTCATACATCTCTCTACCCTTCCTGCAGAGAATCTGTCTGCTGTGTAGTAGAATTCCAATGCCTTGGCTGTTTATAAAAAGCATGACAACTATGGTATTCCACTTGAGGCTGCAATACAGTTTTTTTCTCTCTGCTTCTTTGATGATTGGTAACTGACCATTTCCAGGACATCCCCACCCTTTTTGTCCAACTAGTTGAAAAAGAGTTTCCTTTGCCTTTTCAGTCTTAGTCAATCCATATTTTACTAGGATTGTTTAGCCTTTTCACTTTCACAATTGCACTTCTGTGTTCTTACATACGTCTGTGTGACAGTTTGGCAGAATTTGGTCTTTGATTTTGTTTCACACTTCAAGGGATACCCACATTTGTTTTCTTCTTTCCTAGACAGAGCATATGTGCACCATTCTCATGCTTTCGGTGCCCTGTTCTTCCCAGGGCACTCTTGTGACTCTGAGAGTTAGTGTCATCTCAGGTCCTATTATTAGGGTATGCCCCTCGTGGCCCTATTATTAGGGTGTGTCTACAGATGGCTCCTGGTCTTCTGCAAAACGACTATGTCATACTACTACTTCTTTCACCTAGAGTACTAAGACAAACCTTACCTTTCTTTGACTTTTGTTTTACTGCAAATTCTCCACATCATTGCATTGCATTGTAAATATGTTTTCTTCAACTAACTGGCACCAGCTCCTAGATACCCTGATTGGAATAATGGGCTATTTGCTTTTGCTGCATATTGTGATGGTTCATGCCCTGTCCTTTTGGTTGCTGCTTTGCTGCCAGGGACACACACACACACACCATCACTGGGGAATGCCCTTGCTAATCTATTGGCATGGTACTCTGTTTTTATGTTTTATCCCCTGGCTGTTTGTGTTGCACAGGTCATTTTGCTAGCAGCACAAGTTTCATGTATAGTGCATACTGTCTGTCTTTTCTTTGGCTCCACCATGCCCGCTTCACTGTTTTCATTATTCTAATGTAAGTTTGTTATGTTTTCACTTCCACTGACAACTCTGGCTGTTCTGGTCAGCTTCTTTTCCTGCGTTATAGCAGTAGTCCCAGGGTTTTTTTTCTGACCACAAACTGCATATCCTTGACTACCATAACTTGCACTTCTAAGAAAGTAAGAGTCTCTACTGACATTATAGCAGGTCTTACATCCTACTTCCCTGAATTATTTATTACTAGCAACGAAGCCCATTGCTGGGTCTCCAGTGATGGCACGTTGAGAACTGAGGGAGTAGTACCCCTCTTCCTGGTCATGTAACATTTTTGGCAGGAAAGTGCCAAAGGGAGGAGGCGCGCTCCTAGTCTCCTAGAAAGTGCTCAAAATCTTGTGGCTGGCTAGCGCATGTGCAGATCTCATGTATACCTGAATAGAAGACTACTTGATGAACAACAGTTACAGGTAAGTGCAACCCTGTTTATTACTGACCTGGCATTTGTCATTGAGATTTGGCCGGAGGAAGGAGATTCCCAATTCTCCCAATTGTGTCCCCAGGGTACCCAGTGATACATCAGCATAGGCCTGATGGTGGGAGAGGTGGTGTCGCTGTAGTCTATAAGAACTTTATCCCCCAGCGTGGTGCCCATCCAGACCACTTCTAGTTTTGAGGCCCTGTCTCAGGTAATGACTGATCCCATGCATTGTTCAGGTCACACAATCAATCTGGTATTTAGTTCTGGGCAGGATGAATATTATCTAAAGTGGGAGGAATTGCTGATGGTTCCTTTGTAATTGACAGATCACTATTTGCTCAGATTTAGACTGGATACCAAGATTCTTTAGGGATAAGGAATCTGTTTAAAAAAATGATCCTCCCAGGTGGATAAGAACATAAGAAAAGACCTGCTGGATCAGACCAGTGCTCCATCTAGCCCAGCATCCTGTATCACAGCCAGTAGAGGTGTGCGCTGAAAACATTTCCATTTCAGTTTCAGATACAGCAGTTCCATATCAACTATGAACCGTTACTGTTTTTTTCTTGATGGGGCATTGCCAGCTCAGATATAATCCATCTGAGTTTTTTTGTTATCATGAGTTTGGGCCCTATTATTTGCAATGAGGGCTTCCAGGCTCTTTGGAACAGCTGTTTTTGCACTTAACGGTGCCAAACTCACACAAACACAATCCTTCCTCTAAACATCAATCCACCAAATTTTTCCTCAGTTACACTACACACACACACACACACACACACACACACACACACACAGCAGGGGACACTGAAGAAGGCGAGTGTTGGTGGGTACATACTATGGTGAGAAAATGGCTGGCAAAGGGGTAGCAGGGCATTGGCAGCATTAAAAACAACCTTGCTGTATGTTCACTTTTTTTTCTGTATTGCCAATAAATTATTACCTTTGCATCCAACTGTTTTCTGTTGGTATCACTTCCTTGTGCTTTGCAGTTTTGTTCTCACAATGAGGGGGTGTTCTTGCATTAATTGCCACCAATCTCCATTGCCCAAGTGCAGGGAGGCAGGGAGGCAGCATGGTTATCTAAATTCCCCACCACCACCACCACCTACACAGATCTGTGTTTTTTCCATAAGTTTTCCTTTTGCTGTGGGCAAGCAGGATTGTTTTAAGAGCCAGATTGGTGTAGTGGTTAAGAGCAGTGAGACTCTAATTTGGAGAACCAGGTTTGATTTTCCACTCCTTCACTTGAAGCCAGCTGGGTGACTTTGGGTCAGTCATAGCTTCTTGAAGCTCTCTCAGCCCCACCCACCTCAGAGCTTAATTGTTGTGGGGATAATAATATACTTTGTAAAGTGCTCTGAGTGGGTGTTAAGTTGTCCTGAGGGCAGTATATAAATAAAATATTGTTGTTGTTATTGTTATTTATTATAGAGTAGTCAAAAGCAGTCGAAAGGCTGCAGAGTAGTCAAAAGGCTCACAGGATGGGTGGGGGAACAATCCTAAACAGGTCTACTCAGATGTAAGTCCCATTTTATTCAACAGTGCTTACCCCAGGGAAGTGTCTTTAGAATTGCAGCCTATGGTTGAAGTCTGCACATTCCCCCCATCCAAACATTTCCAAAGCCAATAGGAGCGGAGGGGTTTCCCCTTGCGAGGACCCAATTGGCAGAGAGACAATGCCGTTTCCCAGGTAGTGCTGGAGGGGGGGGCAGTGAACTCATGCACATTGCATTCATTCCCCCTTCCCACAAACAGGTTTAATTAGTAGTGTAAGGGATCTTTCCCCTTTGGATCTGATTGGTGAATGCTGTTAAGGAAAACAAGATGCTGCTGTGTGGACCCAGTACCTGCCTGCTCATGCAGCAAAGTGAGAATTGGAAAAAAAGAAACACACAAAGTATTTGGTGGGAGATTGTCATTATAATTTGGTTTCCCAGATTAGGTTCACTGTTCCAGAAACTACTTTAACAAATCAAAACAGCAATTTCTGGGTGTATTTCCAGCACATTTGTTTTGTTTGCACACCCCTACAGCCAGTTATGCTGGAGGGCCACAAACAGGGCATAGAGACCAAGGCCTTCCCTTGATGTTGTCTCCTGGCACTGGTATTCAGAGGTTTATTGACTCTGGATACAGAGATTTTCTTTAATCACCATGGCTATTAGCTACTGATAGACCTATCCTCCATGAATCTCTAATCCCCTTTTAAAGTAGTCTATGCCATCCCTGCATCCTCTGGCGGAGAGTTCTATATTTTAATCACTCATTGAGTAAAGTATTTCCTTTTGTCTGTCCTGAAACCACTGCCCTTCAACTTCTTTGAATGTCCTAGAGTACTGGTATTTTGAGAAAGGGAGGAAAAAATTTTCTCTTTCCACTCTCTCTAACTTGTGTATAGTTTTATAAACTTTTATCATGTCTCCCCTTCATCATCTCTTTTCTAAACTTCATAGGAAAGGTGCTCCAGCCAGGTAACCAGCCTGGTTGTCCTCTTTTGTACTTTCCTCATCTCTGCGATGTTCTTTTGAGACACAGTGATCAGAACAGAACACAGTATTCCCAATGAAGTGACACTATATATTTATACAAGGGCATTATAATATTAGCTCTTTTATTTTCAGTTTATTTCCTAATACCCAGCATAGAGTTTGCCTTTTTCACTGTTGCATCACACTTGGTTGACACTACAACCCCCTTTCCTTCTCGGTCACTCTGCAAGTTCAGAACCCATTAGCATAAACATAAAGTTGGGATTTTTTGTTCCAATATGCATCCCTTACTCAAATTACACTTTATTTGCAAAATTGTTATCCTCTCCCACAGTTTGTAGATATTCTCTTGGTGCTCTTGACAGTGGACTGTGGTTTTCCGTATCCTGGATGGCTTTCTGACATGTCTGGGGGATTTTCCTGCTGATCCAGTTGGCATTTTGGTCAATGCCCTGGTTGACCTCTGGAATAAGGAAATGGCCCAGGTGGTTGACACAATCGTTTCCAAGTGCCCTCTTTTAGGTGTTAGAGTCCATGTAGCTCCTTGGTTTACTGAGGGGTTGCAGGCAATGAAAAGACAAGAGAGATGGCTACAGCAACAGTGGAGGAGGACTCAGGATGAATCCAATAAAACATAGGCTAAAGGCCATTTTAAAGCAAAGAAACAATATTTTTCTGACGCCATTGTGTCTGCATAGTGTAGACCAGCAAAGCTGTTCATGTGGTCAGACACTGGAGGAAGTGGACTGCTCAGTGGCCTGCAGTGACCATTTTGCTGAACACTTTGCAGATAAAATCAATCACATCTGTACCAGCTTGGACTGTGGTACGTGACTGAACGCAGTTCTAGAGTCGATGTAGACTAATAAATCAAACCATTGTCCCAGTAGAAAAGAAGTGTTACTGGTGAGTAGAAAGTATGATTTAGTGTTGTGTTTTAATAGCTGCTTTGCAAGTTAACACATTGTGAAAATTTGGAAGTTTATCCCATTGGGGAGACCGTAGACTGTTGCTTGGCTGACTAGGCCCTCTAGACCTGAGGGGAGAGAAAGAAAAGGAGAAAGATGGATGAGAAAGTAAAACATCTTGTTAAATATCCTGCCTGATGTTGTCTCTTTGCCTGCATTAAGCCACAAAATAAATTGGTGGTGAGATAGAGAACCACAGAGAGACTGTATTCAGTTCTCCACGCTTGGTAAGAACCTTCCTCAGATTTGCTGCTGCATGGCTTGCAGAAACTTCTGGGGCCTGCTTTTCCCACTGCCTAATTAGTGCTGGCTTTTTGAATGGAACGTGCATATATTGTGCTTCTTTTGCTGTATTGATGTTGACTGATAGTTTCCAATATAACTCTGCCTGCCTGAGCATTGCATTTTGAAAGACCAGTCACTTATTCCTGGGCTCAGAAAGTCCATTTCTTTTATCCTGCTTTCAGGTCCTTGAAAGTTCACCATTTGCTCTCTGTAGTACCACAATGGCACTGATTCCTCCCCCATCATTCTTCACATCTGCCCTTGGAAAACCTCCACTTCCATGGGAACAATGGAAGGCTTATTTCAGTAATTATTTGTTGACTATAAAAATAACTGACCTTACCCCAGCAAGGAAAAAAGTACTGCTTCTCCATTGCCTGGGTCCTGAGGACAAAAACATCTTCAGTCATCTTCCTGCAGCTGCTGACTTGCCACAAAACTCTACTCCATATGCTGCTGCTATCCGTGCTCTGGATGATCATTTAAACCCATTATTGAATGTTGTATCAGAACGTTTCAAGTTGTATTCACACTCACAATTGCTGCATGATCCCATTGATCAATACATAGCAACACTGTGTGAATTAAGTGCAACTTGTGACTTTGCAAATTTTACAAATAAGATGATCAGGGACCAAGTAGTTATGAAGACCAATAATTCTAGAGTCCGAGAAAAACATCTCATGACAAAGGACCTGACCGTGGAAAAATCCATAGAAATCGCCAGAAGAGTAGGAAGTGCTCTCCACTGTGTTAAATCATTGTCCACACAATCAGTGATTCTTGAGCTGCTGGATATTCAGGCTGTATGGAACAGAACAGTTCTTTCTTCAAAGAAAACATTAGCTAATGCATCTCCATGCAATCATCAGAGCTTTCCTTTCATTGCTATCGGTGTGATAATTCCAACCACAAAGCAGATTTTACAGGATGTCCTGCAAAGGCTGTAACATGCAGGAATAAAAAAAGGATCTTTTGCTAGAGTCTGTAAGTCTGCAGTTAACAGTTTATCAGAAATTGCCGCTGAGGAGAATATAGACCTTCTGACTAAGTTCTCAGTGTTACCCAAGCATATTGTTCTCCACGTTGCCTGGTGAAAATCAATGACCATGAGATCAGGATGTTAGCAGATTCCTCATTACCTATGCACAGTACGATTTGCCACTAACTGCCCTTCACTGCATTCCTCAGATATATGGTGGGTTTCCCATTGCTATCAAAGGCTTCTGTACTGGTAATCTTCAATACAAAGGTTATAAGGCTCATGGAAAGGTGTACGTAGCCCAAAATGATGTTTCCATTCTAGGCTGGAGTCATTAAAAGGATCTTCAAATTATTCTGGACCCTTTTAAGTATCTTCTTGACCCTATTCTTGGAAATAAAATGGGTCTGTATGATCACATTAAAGCTCAATATATCTTGAAGGACACCTCTCCTGGTACAACTGAGGAGGTTGCTTTGTTTCTGCAACATGCCATCAAGATCCGTCAAGATAAGACACAGTGATGATCCGATGTTATACTTGAATTTTAACTGTACACGTTTTTATCCTTTTATTGTAATAATCCTGCAATTTGTATTAGCCTATCCGGTGTTCTATTATGCCATTGAAGGTCCTGATTGATTGATTGAGTGAGTGAGTGAGTGAGTGAGTGATTATTCTGGACCCAAATAGTAAAGAACCTGTCTTGCCTGTCTAGTAAAGAACCTGTTCTTTACTGTGGGGAGTTCACATATGGAGAAACCACAGGATAGCTCCCAAGCAGCTGGCTGCAAGCCCAGAGTCACTATAAAACCCAGCCACAGAAGACAAGGAGGTATGGAAGCAATGTGACAGAATCCTGCTACTGCTACCATGCCTTGCTCTTGTGCCTTTTGGACCATGCCTTGACTCTGCCTCAGTCGAGCCCTCAAACCTGCTAGCAGAGGCTGCCCAGCCCCAGCAAGCAATCTTGACCATTTTGGAGGGAAAATCTGCCTCACAGTGGGGGAATGAATGGATCTTATATCATAGCATCTTCATAGCATCATAGCATTACAGCATAGCATAGCAGCATAGCATCTATGGCCGTTTTCACACTACTAACCTGCTTCCGTAACGTTGTGAAACATTGCACAAAAAACGCGGAAGATAGCATCTTCTCGCGAGAGTTTTGCGTGACATCGCGAGAGTTTTGCACGACATCGCGCAAAACTCTCGAGAGAAGACGCTATCTTCCACTTTTTTGTGCGACATTTCACAAAGTTACAGAAGCAGGTTAGTAGTGTGAAAATGGCCTATGTCTGCTTCATAGTCCACAGGATGGACAGGGGGCAGACCTTGTAACAATGTATCATGAAGTTAGGCCCTCACTCTTACTGATTTGAAAGAGTTGTTGTGAGGCTAAAATGGAGAAAATAAAACCACATATACTACTCTGAGCTTGGAAAAAGAGTAAAATTTAAATAAATCAGAGATATGCCTATAACTTTCAAATTTTGTCTTTCAGCCAAAGTGTTAATAGAACTTAGGGATGCCAACTCCAACTTGGGAAATTCCTGGAGATTTATAAGTGGTGCTTGAGAATGTAGAGTTTAGGGAGAGCAGCAGAGAGCTCTGTGGGGGTGCAATGCCATAGAATCGGCCCCCAAAGTTGCCATTTTCTTCAGAGGAACTGATCTTTGTAGTCTGGAGATCAGTTGTAATTCCAGGAGATCTCCAGGCCTCATCTGAATGTTGGCAGCCCTAAGTGATCTAAAGATGAAGTTGGGAGCCTAATTCCCCCTTCTGTGAGTAACTACAGATTGGATATTCAGACTGGATATTCAGATAGAGGCCCAATACATCAGTGTGCCTAACCTGTCCCCACATCCACCTATCTACTCAATACAAGGATTATTTATTTTAATATATTGATATAGTGCCCTTCCTCTGTGGAGCTCAGTGTGCTGTACATCTTTCTCTCCTCCATTTTATCCCCACAAGAGCCCTATGAGGTAGGTTAGCCTGAGAGAGTGTGCTAGGCCCCAGAGTCACTGAGCAAGATTTAGGGCAGAATGGAAATTTGAATCTGGGTCTCCTAAATCGTAGTTCAGTGTCCTAACCACTCCATAACACTGACTCATTCTTGCCTCAGTTCCTTTGAATAATGATCTGCCAGTAACAATTGGTTCAGTAAATTAGAAATCCGTTCTTTCAATTATGATTTCTTCTTCAGTAACATTAGGATTATTCTGTGTACTTGTACTGATAATTCAGTGGAGAAAGCTAGAACTGGCCTGGACCTCTATTGCCAGGGAAAGTATAGTTTTAAAAGGTCAGTTGTAATATGCAACACTATGCAGGTGTTCCATATTTGGGCAATTTGTCACCTGTGTAGGTGTCTTCTCTCACATATTGGCAGCACAATTTAATCTCAATGCTTGTGATTTTTTTAGGTCTCTCTAGAAGACTGAAATTGAGAGACTCATGAATGAAACATATCTAGCTCCCATGACTGCAAAAAGGAGGGGAGGAGGGGGAATGAAAATGTCTACAATGCATGCTGTACACCTACAACAGCAAATAAAAACCCAAAGTTCATAAACTAAAAAAAAGTACTCTATTTTTTTAAAAAGTACCATGACTCTTCTATATAAGCACAATACATGGAGTTAGTAATGAAGCAAAGGATACACATACAAAACAAGTGAAGCTCCAAAATGTTTTCACATCCTTTCCATGGAATATACAAAAGGAAGGATATTCCTTTATTATTATCAGTGTAAAACTTCCTTATTATAACAATAACCTCTTGACACTTCCATTAATGATGACATTAAGGTTGGTGGAAATCCTCAATATGAATTGTGTGTTACTTCTCCAAAAAGTTTCCCTGCAGTTCAGAATGTAAACAGGAGTAGAGTTGCTAGCCAAGGGCTGGGACAGAGGTGGATATAGGGAGGGGGGGAGGACATTGCGGTGCAAGCATCATGTGTAGAGTGACATCACTTCTGGGGAAAACTGGAAGTGAAGCCATGTCACTCTGGGAATCACCAGAAACCATAGAATAAAACTACAGAGTTCCCAGCAATTCCTAGAGCAATATGACATCACTTTTGTGTTTTCCTCAGAAGTGAAGTTATGCCATGCACGCTGCTGATGTTTTCTCAAAATTTTCTCCTACCACCCAATGGAATGGGGGTTTGGAGGAAAGGTAGCTGGCAGGAGGTCTCCTGCTTGTAATGTGAGATTGGACAACCCTGAAACAACATTTCTAAACATGCACATTTCAGCAGAGAGCCCTGCCCAGCAGGGACAGCGGCTTCTCTAGAAACTGTAAGTGATGGGGGCAAATTCAGAATTAGGAAAGTTAGCAAATCCAACCCTGAAGACTAGCTGAGCCATCACTGGTGGGACTCAGAAGGAGCCTTGTTGGGACACAAGGTTTTTATACCAGTTACTAAAAATTTGTTCTCCTGCAAGTGTGATGTACTCTTTCCTGCTGACCCTACCTGCCATGGATTATCCATCTGTGACCTTTTGGCATACTAGTAGTAACCTTGGATACTTGATGTTTCTCTTATCTCTGCCCATCAGCCAGTATCTTTGATCTGCTGTTTCCTGTCAGCCCTACCTGCCCAGTACTATCCATTGTTCTTCTGCAATGTTTTATGTCCTTAAAATTAACCATAAATTATACATATAATTACAAATGCCTGTAAAGATATAAATGTCCCTCTTGCAAAAAAGTAAGCTTTTTGTTTCTATCACATGAGTACTGTAATTGGTGGGATGTGAGATATGAAAGGCAGAGAATCACTTCTTTAAATCTCTCTCCTGTTAACCCTTTCAACCAACACCCCTATGTCTTAACTGGCTAATCCTGCTTGTCAGAGTAAGCTTGTATTGGGTGGTGAAGCTTTCCTCTTATTGTTTCCTCTATTGCTGAATGATGTTTTCTCCTTTCTCTTTCAAAGAAAGAAATTGACAGGGAGTGCTAGGGGCTAAATCATTAAGGATTCATTTTTTCAGAAAATGGAAACGTTCAATTTTCTAGATTTATTTTTGATCCTTCTGTAGCAAAGCTGGAAAATGGAATTAAAAAATGAGCCTGTGCAAACTAGAAACTATATATTTCAAGGCACCTTATACTCCGAACGTTCTCATTTCCATGATCAGCAACACACCAATCACAAGGAGCCCTGGGAGATGTAGTTTTCAGAGTTCCTAATGTCTCTTTGGAGAACTCCAGGGTTTTTATTCTGAGATCCAATAGAAAAATGAGAGGGTGGAAAGAAGCTGCTATTATCGATAGCTGCTTTCTACCATTCTATCTCAGTCATATACTGAAGTGCCATATATAGAGTGTATCAAAGGCCGCTAGGACCTTGGTTTGGTGAGTTGTTCCTGTGTGTGGTCTCCAGGACACCTGTACCTGTGAATGGGACTGCTTTCCGTTTTGGTTCAAACTTCACATTATACCAGCCTGAGCACAAGAAATACTCCTCTCATTGCTCCTCAGTCCTTCAAGCTGCTGAGCTGGGTTCTACAGTCAGCTTAAAAGATTGCTGCTTCTGCAAGTGACAACCAAAAGATAGTTCGGCAACATGATGAGAGGCTCCTTGTACAAGCTTAGAAGCACTGGAACCTTCGTTGTGGGGAAATCAGCACTAGCTTTATTATGGAGAATAATCAGCCCTCAAGCTGTCTCGATAGTATCCAGCATACAGTAATCATCCAATATTAAAATACCTGTGTTGAGATACAAGTATTCCAAACAGCCGCACAATACACTAGGCAATGTGTATCACTCAAGGAAAGGAAAACTAGAAAATAAAAGAGAGAGGACTGGGCTTCTAGCTCTCTATTTGTACAGGTTTCAAGCAGAGATCCAAATCCTCAGGGAGGAGTTCCAATCTCAGTAGCCAATAAGAAACCAAAGGGTTTATTACACTAAGTGTGGACATAGCAGAACCCAAGCAAGGTAGGATTGGATGGTGCCAGGTGCAATACTTGGAATATGCAGTAGGAGCAGAGCACAAATACATTGAGCACAATTTGGAGGCAGTTTCTAATTTCAGATATTTATTTCTTTAGAAAATATATATGTTTCAGAGACTTGCTCAAGGCAACTAACAAAAAAAAGATCAACAATAAAATTTTATAAAATAAAATCTTAAAATATTGATATATGACTAGAAGCCTGGTTGAAATCAAAAGTTTAGCTTTCTTGTGCTTGTAGAAAGGAGAGGGGAGTGTAAGTGAGCTAATCAAGAAGCTGGATATGAAGGAACGTTTTCAAACTAATAAAAGAGAGGGAGGTTCAACCTCTGTGCAAAGTATATCATAAGGAAAGCTGGATTTGATATAGAAGTGAAAATTGGTGGAAGGAACATTAACAATTTGAGATATGCAGATGACACCACATTACTGGCAAAAAATAGTGAAGACTTGAAACGACTACTGAGGAAGCTTACAGGAGAAAGTGCCAAAGCAGGATTACAGCTGAACATCAAGAAGACAAAAGTAATGACTACTGAGGAATTACGCAATTTTAAAGTTGACAGTGAGGAAATTGAAATTGTTCAAGATTTCCTATGCTTCAGCTCAATCATCAACCAAAAGGGAGACTGCAATGAAGAAATCAGATTGAGACTTGGAAGAGAAGATGTGAGGAAGTTAGAGAAGATCTTTAAAGATAAAGATGTTTCTCTGGGAACCAAGTTTATGATAATCCAAGCTATGGTATTCCTTGTTACTATATGTGAATGTGAAGGTTGGACAGTGAAAAAAGCTGACAGGAAGAAAATTGATTCATTTGAAACGTGGTACTGGAGGAGAGTTTTGCGGATACCACAGATGGCCCAAAAGACAAATAAGTGGGTAGTAGATCAAATCAAACCTGAATTCTTCCTAGAAGCTAAAATGACAAAACTAAGGCTATCGTACTTTGATCACATCATGAGAAGACAACATTATCTGGAAAAGTCAATAATGCTAGGAAAAGTGGAAGGCAGTAGGAAAAGAGGAAGACCTAAAATGAGATAGCTTGACTCAATAAAAGAAGCCACATCCTCCAGTTTGCAGGATCTGAGCAAGTCTGTTAATGATAGGATGTTTTGGAGGGCTTTCCTTTGTAGGGTCGCCATAGGTCGGAGGTAACTTGACAGCACATAACACACACACATAATAGGGAGGCAGGTCTTAGTGTGGGAAAGAAATGAGCTAGAAACAGTTCTCTCTTTGAGCTGAGATTTAGTAACAAATATCACATGTCCATAATAGATTGGTGTGACTTTTAGCTGACAATGGTAACATGAGCCTAGATCTTTATGTCTAAACATACTCTAATTTACTGAAGAGTCCTGATTAATCTCCTGGAGATAGGCAAAGAAAGTTTCTTTCTGAATGCCTTGTTTTTACTGAGTGTGATGATCACAGGTAGATGTGTCTCTGATAATGCCCGGGCGTTGGCAGCCATTTCCTGCCTTGCCAAGCAGTGTTTCTGTGTTTAAAACACATGAGGAGAGGGTCTTATGATATAGCCATATTCATAAACTTCCCTATTAACATGAGGGCCAGTTCGACTGCTAAGTGCTAACACTGGTACCTAGAATTTTTTTATCAACAATAACCTGAAACTTAGTTTTGAGTTTGTGACTGACAGTCAAGATCCAGTTTGGACCCCAAAATGGAGGGTTGAAAAGGAGAGACCAACAAAAGGAAATCTTGATAGCATTATCTAAAGGACGAAGAGAAGGGGAGGACAGACAGACAGACCTGCTTTCTAGAACCTGCACTGTTCCAGAATTTCCCAGGATGGGAAAACTATACTGGTGAGATGGTTACGTTAGGAAATCAGGGAACTGGAGAAGCACCAAGTAGGAGACAAGTTAAAGCATGGCGGTAAAAGGGGCAGGGAGAGGTGAAAGAT
Source organism: Eublepharis macularius (assembly GCF_028583425.1). Lineage (NCBI taxonomy): Eukaryota > Metazoa > Chordata > Lepidosauria > Squamata > Eublepharidae > Eublepharis > Eublepharis macularius. The sequence goes on from NC_072795.1 coordinate 94,568,853, forward strand.
TGTAATCTCTGCCAATACTCACATACCTACTTTACCTGTGACATTTTGTAAGCCATTAGTAGCATTAATTTTTGTGCTACGCAAGAAGAAACTTAAAAACTTATTCACAACCTATTCATTACTCTTTGAAACTCTGTGTAGTTTTTTTCCCACGTAAAGACATTACAGATTTTTATAGGATATTTCTATACCATATTGTTCAGTGAATTATATTAGCCATTTCATGCCACCACTTTAAAACTAGTCCCACATTTCTGAATTTTAAAAAAGGTTGCTAATATTTAAATACAATGACATTGACGGCCATGCTCCTTTGATTGCCCCTACCTTTGCTTCATTATCATCTTTGTTTTCCAATATGATCTTTAGCTGTGTAATTTTTTATATATAGCCCCTAACACAAAATAAAACAAAGTAGAAGCTGGTAATTTAGTAGCAGAAAGTTAATTCAAGAAACCTCTGATCTTTAAACTGTCACATGACTATTGATTTTCAATGTTGCAAGGCACTGTGCCACCCTAAGCGTGTAGTTCAGCAGATTTGGAAGAGTTTTTCCCTTATCAGTTCAGTCCCTGAGTACTTGTGCATTAAGGCAACAAATATCCACAGTTAACGGTGTGTCACATGGTAGCTGAGTGGACGTGCCAATTTTCTAATGAAGTTGGGTTGTTGGCAAACACACCAGTCATCATATATTGAAAGAGGTCTTCTTTTGTGTATTTCCAGCACACTTGAATGCTTTTAAAGATACCAGTTACATAATTGTCTAAGGGCCAAGCAAAGAGTGAAAACGCATCCAACCAGCACCCTCACAAAAGAGAGTGAAAAGGCGAGAATTAAAAGCAAAGTCACACCAAGTCTGGAAACCTTAATAAGCAGCATATTTGTTTGCTGCTTGTGCTGAATATATTTGGCATTGCAAATGAAAAAAAGGAAAATGAATGAAGTGCTCACATTCTTCAAGATACTATCTATATTTAAAGTAAAATTTTCCCCTTCACATCCAAGTAGCAATATTTCTTATTTAGGAATTATATTAATACCACATAGAAAATATTTTTTTTATAAATTCCAAGTTTTGGGCAGCCAAAAACTGGATTGTATTTTTCATAGTATTAAAATGAATATTTTAAGTCATTAACTAATTA
>NC_072795.1:94572500-94645000 GCF_028583425.1 Eublepharis macularius
TGCTTTGGAATTATTTAACAGCAAATGTTACAGATGTCAGTTTTTCTTGTTCCAAGGCAACAAGGACAATAAGTTCCAGCTGACCTCAGTACAATGAATCTTGCAAGAGCACGATATGTATTTTATATTGGCAGTGAAACGCTTACATGTAATTGAGGTGGGGGAGAGGGAGAGAGAGTGGGAAATGTCACTGTAGCATTTTTGTTGACATGGCACTATCTGTGTGTGCATAAGGAGTTCAGCACCTGGGAAACATGAGTATAAGCCTCAGAAGGATGTTCTCACCGAAGCTCTCTGTCTCTGTCTGTCTGTCTGTCTCTCTCTCACACACACAGAGCACACGTACACATTTGCCTTTTTATTCCTATGCTTATAAATACCAGTGTATGGTACAAGCTAGGTTCTTTAACTAAGGCAATGCAATGATTATAACTGGGGGTGGCACAAACGAAAGTGTAGAGTGAATTTTGTCTGTTTTGAAGGCCACAGGCATCTGCAATCAAAACCAGTTGCTTTTAACATGTTACCTTTTCTTAGGTGATTGCATTGTGTGTACTAATATTTTATGGGTTGCCTTTTTATTTATTTACTTGATTTATACCACACTTTGGGAACCCAAAGTGGCTTACAACATTCTCCACTTCTTCAATAGAGTCTACACACGCTAATTAATTTCATGCTATAGAACACTTCCTGGAACTACTTTGTTCAGTAGCTAAGCAACAACTGACTTTCCCATTCAAAACAATTGTCTTTTAAAAATATTAGATATTTAGACTGTATGTTCAACATAAGTAGCTCTCCTGTACATCAACTTCACCCCAGTTATCCAGATCTCTTGACTGCCTAAATTAATCTGCAGATTCCCCAAGCTGAATCTGTGTAGTCCAGTCTAAGCAGCAATGCTGTCTGGAAAAAAAATTAGATTGTAAGGCTATTATTCCAGAGCTCTCCTGAAGCATTCAGGTCAGTGGTTATATTCATTTTGTTAATGAGATTCACTTTATATTTATATACACAAAAATTATTGGAGTAGGAATGTTGTTTTGATAGAAATTTATTTGAAAGATGTGTTTAAAAAGAAACATATTATACCTTTGAGTTTAAAAAAACAATATTCTCTAAACTTAGTGAAATTGTAGCCTTGATTATTTAAATAGGCATAAAACTCATTGACTCACACAAAGGTAGAATTAGTGGCAATAACCCCACAGAAGTTTGTCATTGCTGAGCTAGGTATCATTCCAATCCCTAACGGCATGAACTTTTTACATTAAGGGGAAAATCTTGTGATGTAATCCCCAAACTATGAATAATATACATACTTTAAAATAAATGTAGATATTCCTTAAATATTTCAATAAATACCCCAAACCAGTTATACTAGCTTTTAGTTGTCATAACAGTCCAGGAACAATTTCATGCCATGCCATTTCATGCCCTTAAATCAAAATAACAGTGACAGGATCAGTAGACCCTGTTTTTGCCCACCAGTTCTGCATTTACCCCTCATCTGCCTGCCATTTGGTGGTGATTTGGGAAAGTACTGAGAACATAAAACTCATTCTGTACCAATTTCATCAAAGTAATACATATTCCAGATGGGATACCCAGTTCCTACCATGACCTGATGTTAACAATTGTTAACTACAGAACCACTACACTTGCTTGATAATTTCTGTAGGAAATAATTTCTCTTGCTCAGAACACATTCTTAAGGACCTTGAAATGATCACCCAGAGAACTTTGAAAATTCAGCATCTTCTTTTGGGTGTTGGGGGGACTCATAAGGAAATGAGAGAGAGAGAGAGATCTCCGTTTACCAATGCTCTTTAACTTCTATGTGTGTCCTTTGACAAAGATCTTCTAGAGCCTCAGAGTTGGCTGTCACCAAGATGATACCCAACAATACATTTGCCACCTTGGGGACCCTGAATTGGGTGGAAAAGTGACAAAGTCATTTGAAAATAATATTAATGATATATCTCTTTAACCAACCCACCAGAAGCAGCAGTCTTAGTGATCACATAGTTAAGAGAGAGAACAAGTTGAAATTGAATTCAGAAAGGTCAGCGGTGATGCTGATAGAGAAGGCCCGACTATATGAGGTAACCATCCATTCAAATTGACCCATTGTTGCTTTTAGAAAACCAAATCAGGGGAGTGCTAGAAATGCTTTCTATTATCTATATAGAGTATGCCAACTGACCTCCTGTCTGGATCATGTTGACATTGCCTTGCACGGGACTCTAATCTGGAGAGCCGGGTTTGATTCCCCACTGCTCCATGTGAAGACAGCTGGGTGACCTTGGGCTAGTCACAGTTCTCTGGAGCTCTCTCAGCCCCACCCACCTCACAGGGTGTTTTGTTGTGGGGATAATAATGGCATGCTTTGTAAACCGCTCTGAGTGGGCATTAAGTTGTCCTGAAGTGCAGTATATAAATTGAATGTTGTTGTTATTATTATTATGTTGTTGTTGTTGTTGTTGCTGATCTACACCACTGTAACCTCAAGGCTAGATTATTGTAATGTATTAGATGTGCAGCTGTTCCTAAAAACTCTTCAGAAACTTCAGCTGGTACAGAATGCTGCAGCTACATTACTGATTGGTTTATACTGATATGATCATATAACACATGTGCTCTGGGAGCTTCATCAGTTCCCCATTTGTCTCCAGTCATAGTTTAAGGCACTGGCTGTTACCCTTAAAGCCCTGGGATCTATTTATCTAATGGACCACATTGCACCATGTGATGCCCTGCACCAACTAAGGTCATCAGGTACTGAACTGCTGATGGCCCCCTATATTCAAGAGGTACAGCACAAGGTACTCATACCCTCCCTCCTTTCCGGCTGTGTGCTTTTCACTATTTACCTGACCAGCAGCTCAAGAGAAAGAGGGTCAGGGGTGTCGCCTCTCCCAGAGCATGGGCTGTTTCAGCACAAAACAGCCATACATGCGCTCTGGGGGAGGAGAGGTGCTCCCTAGGCAATTAAAAACTGAAAAACATCGACTGCTCATATGCAGTCACATATGTACCTCCACAGAAGACCTCAATGAACAACAATTACAGGTAAGTGCAATCCTATTTTAGAACATACAGTCCTGCCAACTCAATGACTAATGTATGTTTCTGAACTGTTTCGTCAGTATGGGTACTGGGCGGGGACACCATGCTTTGATAATTCCACTCCTACTTGGACAATAATTTTCTGGAGATGGAACTAAAAGGTGGAACTGTATTATGTCTGCTATTTCTTACTGTCCCACAAGATTTAATTATCTTTCCCATGCTGTTTATCATTTGCAAGGAGCAGCCACTGGGAGAGTTTGTCCGGATAGCTGGAATTTAATGCCATCGATATGTAGATAAAATGTACCTCTGACTTTTCCATCTGAATTGAGAGATTGTTGATGTCCTGAATTGGAGTTTGAACACAGTAATGGACTGCATGAGAGCCAATAGACTGAAGCTCAATACGGATGACTGGTGTTGATTCCAGTCAAGGAACTTGGAAACAGCCTAATCTGTTGTACTCTCACTAAAGGATTGGAACTTGGACTCAGGTTCAAATCTCAGATTTAATTTATACAAAATAGTGTGTCAGTCCCTGGCAGTTGGGTCCCCCAAGGTCTCCCCAGTTAACACACAGGTGTTCCAGTTGAAGTAACTTTATTAGAGATCCATACAGTACAAGGTGCAACGACGGTGAAAATTGGCAGAAGTGATGTACGTGGGACTAGCAATGTTAGTTATAGGGAATCTTCCTGCCTTAGGACAGAGGACCGTTAAGGGGCGGGGGGGGGGGGGGTTGTAGTGAGAAATTGTTTTAGAGCAGACAGTGAGAAAGATGAACTTATCTTTGGTTCTCAGGAGGAGCACAGCACAAGCCAGCTTCGTCTGGCTGTCAAGGACACTGGCTCAGCGGAGCGAGAAAGTGAAAGTAAACATTTGTAAGATAACCCCTTGGCATGAAGCAATAAAGCAATAAAGAACTTTCCACACTCTCAGAAGCCAGAGGCAGAACCCATATACATTCATGGCAGATATGCAGGTGCCATATATGACATAGTGCATTTAACAAGGTATGGCTGATTCAATAGCTATCTTGCTTCTTCAACCCAGATTACTATAATATGTTCTACATCCGCGGTGAGTTCAGAAAAGAAAAAAACAATTTTTATGTATAATTAAAAAATCACATCAGAATTCCACCAAGAATGATTATCAGTCAATAAAGTTGACAATATTAAATAATGTTTTCAGCCACACATAATATAATATTGATAGTTATGCCATAGAGCTACAGTACTTACATATCAACGTATATGTCACATTCAAACATGCCAAAACAAAAAGCCCAAACAAAACTGTCTTCTGTGCATGTGCTTGGCAAGGTGAGCCATGCCACTCCTGGCCCAGCCACCGCCATGGTGAGGTGAGGCAAACCTCCCTGGGACTGCCCAGTGCAGCACCTTAACAAGCTGTCCTGGGGCCAACCAGTGCTGCAGTGAGGCGCAGGCAGCATGAGCCATGACAGAAGTGCTCTGGGAAAAGGTAAGGATCCAGGAAAGGAATTTTGGAGTCAGGGGGTAAAGGATGTTTGGGAGGAAAGGAGAAGGACATTTGGGATGGAGGAGATAAAAGATAATGGTCTTTGAGAGGGAGGGAGTAAACAGTAAGGGTCTTTGAGAGGTAACAAGAGTAAGAGCTAAGGGTGTCAGAGGGGCAAGCAACAGGAAAGGGTGGGGATGTAACAGGGAAGGGTGGCTGGGACAATATCTACGAATCTGTATGCATTTGTCATTTGGGACAATCTTTTTATTATAATTTTTTTTGTTAATATCTTTATTCCAGTGGAGTTTAAAATAACAAGATTTTCTTGGTTCATAAATGAATAATAGTCATTTCATACAATTTACACAGATGCACAACCTTTCAGTCATTCTTCAACGTATTTAAATAGGAACATCTCCATGAGTATGCTACACTTGTTATGCACGCACTCCCATTCCAGTTACTACAGTAAAGAATAGTAAAGAGGCAAGAGTTTCTTCTTACCCTCCATGCATCTGATGAAGAGAACTGTGGTTCTTGAAAGCTTATGCTACAGTAAGTTGATTAGTCTTAAAGGTGCTACTGGACTCTTACTATTTTGCTACTACAGACTAACACAGCTAACTCCTCTGGATCTACTGTAAAGAATGTTAGCTTTTCTGATCTTATTTTCTGCTGTTCTATGTGCCTATGCAAATATGTTAATGATATGGCACAAACATGGTACTGGTCCCTGGCACACTGGGAGAAAAAAATGATGGCCAGCCATATCAGATAATTTGAGAAGTGCTGTTCTACTTGGGACTGCCCTTGAAGACATTTAGAAACTCTCCCATAATATTACCACTCAAGGGCATCCAAAGAAGTTGATGGGAAGTAGTTTCAGGACAGACAAAAGGAAATACTTTACACAACTAGTGATTAAGATGTGGACTTCACCATCAAAGGATATAGTGATGGCCACAATCATAGACTGCTATAAAAGGGGATTAGACAGAGTCATAGAGGACAGGTCTATCAGTGGCCACTAGTCATGGTGACTAAAGGAAACCTCCATATTTAGATACAGTGAATCTCTGAATACTGGTGCTAAGAGGCAACTTCAAGAGAAAGTCTCAGCCTCAGTTCTTCGTCCTCCGTATCACCTGGTTGGCCACTGTGTGATACAGGATGCTGGACTAGATGGACCGCCTATCTGATTCAGCAGGGCTCTTTCTTATATTCAGTTAGTCGAGAGTGCAGCAGCAAGACTGCATACTGGGGTAGACTATGGCCAGTTTATAACATCTGTTCTTAAAAATTCTGCACTGGTTGTTGTTTGTTTACAGCCTCAGTCCTAGATGTTGGTATTACCCTATAAAATATTGCAAGGCTTGGAACCAGAATACTAGAACAATCACCATATTCCACGTAGTCCTGTCCAGGCACTGTGTATAGCTATATCAGGCCCTTCTTTAGCTTCCTCAGTCTTCTTGTATGGCAGCTAGTCATGAAGAAGAGACCTTTTTCAGTGGTTTCTGCTGGCTTTGGAATGCTCTTCCCCATTCCCTGTCCCTGGCACCTTCACTGAATACCTTTTGGTGCCAAGTTAAGACTTTTTTTCACTTTGCTTTTGGCTCCACAATGGTGGTGGCTGTTTTCATTTTATCTGTTTTATAGTTTGCCTTAAGCTGCTGTGAGTAATTTAGTTTTTTCAGTTGCTTTTCTTGTTTGAGGCTGTGATTATATAATATTGCTGGTTTATATAATATTGGATTATATAATATTGCAGCCAAGACCACGGTAATACAGCCCGGAAAATCCACAACAACCATCAATATTGCTGGTTGTTTGTGGAATTATGTTACTGGTCTATTTTAATTTTTATATATATTATTGTATTGTTAACTTTCTCTTGCACATTTCTTTGGACAGGTGAAATAAAAATTTGAAATAAATGCATTAGACGATAGGGAAGAGGATACAGGCTTTGGTGAACCATGTAAAGGAAATATGGAGAAGATGAAGTTTACCTCCAGTCCCATATGGTATTTGTTAGTTCCATTATGATCAGAACTATGTATACCCTCCTCGACATATTTCAGTACATTTGGTGCTGGTGGACATCATATCAGTTTAAGAATTTGTGAATGCTTGTTTCTTTATGCATAGTTGTACTTGGTCTCCTGGTTCCTTTCTATGGGCCAACAGTAGATACAAAACTGTATTCACAGCAGCAAAAACTGCTAAGTTGCTTATGGATCTAAAGGATATGTTATTTGTTTTCATAGCAAGATATTGCACTTCCTCAGCGAATGCAAGCAATGGGGGCTGTAAGTCAGATAAGGGCATAAGCCCACTTTTTCTTGCATCTTTACATGGTTTCTTATGTGAGAGTTTCTGAAATGGAGTATACATTGCTGTTGATGAATTTTGGTGAGAATGGTGTTAGCATTTTGCTTTTCTCCTGAGGTCTGTGGCATTGTCTAAGGAACTCAACAATTAGGCAGCTGGTGTCTTCTTGAGGCTTCCTATGCAGATAAATTCTGTGAGAAATGGCAATCAATCATTTTATTGTATCCATAATGTGTAGAGGTGAGCCACCTGTAGGCAAACCAGCAAGCCTTCCACTTGCATCTATGAATTTTACCAGTGCAAACAATCCCTCTGTCCTTTAATACTTGCTATAAGTGCCCCAGTACTAAAGAGAACATGCTGCTATCATCATGCATTATAAAAGCAAAGTATTATATATGTATATCATAAATGAATACAGTTGCTTATGTCCAGATTTCAGTAATACCCTTCTAAACTCTATTTCATGAACACAGACTCCAAAAAAGGAATGGTAATTTTATGGAAATTCTACCACCTCCACCATTGCTCATACCCCACCCCACCCAAAAGCAAAAAGAATGGCCTTTTCCCAATTTTAATTTATTATTTCAGTGATTTATCAAAGCTTTCTGTTCCTGACACATAGCTGGTCACTTATGATTTATACACCAAAGGAGTAAGTAGCTTCTTGTTGGATGAGCGAAAAGGGTAATGTCTGGATACTCTAAAAAAATGAGAATATTAAAGAAGAAATTACCTAACTTGGTGAAATAATATATGAATGGTAACTTAATACACTGAGAAGTTTCAGAAAGGCTTATGTGCTGATTTACTTGACTGTGGTATTTAGGGAAAAAAATCAAATCTGTGTAGTTTCCTTAGCAACTGCCATAACGTGTTGTTTGTATTCTTGCTGATAGACAGGATAAGCAGAGAAATCCCTGGTGTAACTCCATGGCCTGCACTAGGGATAAACCTGGCCCAGTGTCCTCTCAGGAAGTCCACATAGCAGAGTGTAAAATGAACTTTCACATCTTTAAATGTTTTTTTAGCCAGCTATTTTATATGGCCTTGAATACAGCCAGGAAAGTGTGCACTTCTCCTAAAGAGCATCCAGTCTGTTAAGACCTGCCTTTGTATCCCTGGGGAAAGAAAAGATGCTAGCTGTGTTTAACCAGCAACATCAAGAAATCAACAGGGCCATTTCTACAAGGAGAGTACAACATGCCCCTGCTTTATTTGGGAGCTTCCGTACAATGCTGTGTTTGTTCTTTCTGAGCACAGTTTGTGGGGCTCCCAGGGCTTTCACTTTTCAGACAGAGCAAAAAACAAAACAAAACAAAACCCTCTTCTTTGCTTCATGTTAAAGGAGAAATGGTGGACTGGATGCAGGCAAAGAGAGACAGCCTCTTTGTGAAAGCTGTGCCTGAAACCAATTGTAGAAGGGGGCGGAGTTTGGTGCCACCTTCTAGATGTTGGTGCTAAGCATTACCACCTTCATTTTTTAGCCCTTTTATGGGGCTAGGTTTTCGTAAACAACTATGCCGCAGCTCAGATGTTATGGGCAGGGGAATTTGCTGAACAACATGGAAGCCAGTTGGCACTTTTGCAACAAGGAAAAAGGAGGTGGGGACAGGTGGAATGTGGGGATCACCAATAACAAGGAGTGTGGGGACAGAGCATGTGACTATCATCCCCATGTGCCTCTATTCCACTTGCTACTGCTTGCACAGAGAGTTGGCTTTTCCCACCCCCCATTATATAGAACCACACTTGGTGATTAGGCAGACAAACTTCTATCCAAAATAATATAAAAGAGAAATTTTCAATTCATTTTGCAAATGGTACGCCAATTTCTTTCCACTTCTGAGTTTGGCAGCTTATTTCAGATATATTTTGTAATCTGGTATGATATATAGGCCAGTCTTTTAATTCTCCCCCCACCACCCCGCATTCATTCCTTTTTCTAACTTCAGGCCCATGTCCTCTTGTTATGTAGGAATTAATTATGATGTTATCTCATATAACTCATTAGTATCAATTAATTCTTTTCCTTTCATGATTTTATATAGCTAAATTAGATCATCTCCTAGGACCTTAATCATCAGTACTGGGTTCATTTAGACTTCTTTTCTTTCCGCTCCCCCTCCCCCAGTTGAGGACCCAGTTGAGCTCAGAGCTAGATGTATTTGCAGTATCTGCCAGTTTGTACAGGTTGCTTTAACTGCATGATTCCAGATTTCTGGTGGCAATTTGCTTAATTCAGGGTCCTCTGTAGGATCTTGGATTTTAAAAAAAATTATATTCATATCCCCATTTTGGATGGAAATTAACTTACCTGATATGGCCCTTTTTTGTAATACAAAAGAAGAAAAGGCCAGGATTCTCTTGCAAAATATAGCCTTGAGATACCCTGAGCAGAAATTCTTAAATACATTCTATTTTCCTTCCCATGAAATATTCTCACTGTAAGAAAATGTCTGTTGTAAGGGCAATGTGAGTGTGAATTCTACTGTGGATGAAATAGTTTGATTTTTTTTTACTTGTAGGTAAATATCATTTATCTCTTCAACAAGAAAGTGTAGAGATTTTGCCATATTTGAGAAATTCCAGCCTCTTTAAGGCCATTAAGTCATTTCAGAAACTTAGGGTGGTGGAGGGTTAATGAGCATTTTGGTAGTTATCATAATGAGTTGAGAAAACTAAACATATAAGAAATATAGTTTTTGATTGTATGCATATTTTTCACATTGCTGAATTGTACAACCAGAGACACTGAAATCCAGAAATTTGCAATAAAGTTGAGCATGCATGGTTGTTTAATTATAACCTTATAAAGTATAACCTAAATAGTTTGGGGCCCAGTTTTTTTTAAAAGTACAGTAATTATGACATGTCCTGTTAAATTTACAGAGCCAAAGTGGAGCACAATTTGCTCACACAGAAAATTCCTGCTGTACCTCTGTGATAAGAAAGGAAATATAAGGAGATCAATTCTGAATTTTTCAGATTCATTTCTCTTGGCTGGTATACATATTGAATTTTTTGTGCCTTTTTCTGGTGGTGATAAATTCCACTCCTGCTGTAAATTTTAGATCTGTTTCCTGCGTAGATCATCACATCCAAAATCTCTATATTCTCTCTAACACTCCCCAGGGATATATAGTAGGTTAATTGTGAGTCTCTCAACATGATCATAATGATTTATGTGACAAGCAGTTCCAAATATTAAGAAAGGTGTAGTAATCATTTGGCACAGGGGAATCTATTTGGAAACTATGTGAAGTGTAACAGGTAGAGTGGCCCGTTCCAAACAGAGGGGTAGCCAATAGCCATGTTAATTTCTTTTAGCAAAATAAAAAAGAGGTGTAGTGGCACCTTAAAGACATTTATTCCAGCGCTAGCAACCAGGCTCACTGTAAAAACAATGGCTCTAGAAAATGACCTCTGGATGGCTGGGCTACTGTACTGGGCCTTCCTGCCACTGCACCGGGCCTTCCGGGCCTCCAGAGGGCTGCACCAATCCGCTGGGCTTTCCCACTGCCTTCCCTGGCCTTCCTGGGCCTTTGAAGAACCATGCCACCTTACCAGGCCTTCCCTCTTGCCATCTGGAGGGCCATGACACCTTACCAGGCCTTCATGCCAGCGTGCTGGGCCTTCCTGTGCCTCTGGACAGCTGTGCCGACATGCCGGGCCTTCCCACTGCTATGGTTTCCTGGACCTCCAGAGGGCCACAGCACCTTACCGAGTCCTTCTGCTGCCTTACTGGGGCTTCCTGCACCTTTAGAAGGCCATGCTACCTTAATGTGCCTTCCCACTGCCGTGCTGGGCCTCTCTGTCACCTCTGTAGCAGCAGAGATGGCATGGAGGCCTGGCATCATGCCCATCCCAAGGTCCCACAGTGATAGAGAAGGCTCCCACACCAGCATGGCCCTCTGGAGTAAAGATGGGCATGAACAGGAAAAAAACCTGAATACCATGTTCGTTGTTCATTGCCATCCACAAACACGAACATCAACAACCATATCCTGTTCACGAACATGTTCGTAGTTGGAGATTCATGGGAGCCAAAATGGCCCCCTTGGGACTTAGCTGAACTTGAGCCAGGAAAGGCATGATCCATGGGTCTCCCCCTTTCCTGTCATTTTCTCTTCACAGTGGCAAAAACTGGACTGTCTGCTGGAAGCTACTTAGAGGGGTTACAAACTGACCTTCCCAATGTCCAATACCCACCAAATTTGCAGGGGACATAGTCTTCACTGTCCTCTGAAGACCACCCCCCAAGTTTCAGAGAGATTGGACCCTGGGAAAGCCATGATCCATGGGTCTCTCCCTTTCCTGTCATTTTCTCTATACAGTAGCAAAAACTGGACTGTCTGCTGGAAGCTACTTTGAGGGGTTACAAGGCAGAAGGAAAGCCAGAAGGAGTTCAGACAGTCCATGCCTATGTTACCAAGGGAATTGATTGAAAGGCTCCAGACTGTCTGGCTTTACGAATGGCTGACGAACGCCATGAACAGGGCTTGGAATGAACACATGTTTGCCGGAAACTGGACCTCACGAACAGCTTGCTCACAAACAGTGGATTGGGCTGTTCATGGCTTCTTTTTGTTCGTATTGCTGTTCGTGCCCATCTCTACTCTGGAGGCCTCTTTGGGAGGGCTGCACCACGGATGCCTTGGCTGCTGTTTCTCCAGGCTTATCCTGGTGCAGGCACAGTGTTGCCGATGACTCACTGTGCCTGTGCCAGGATAAAAAGTGAGTTGTTGGCAACATGGTTTGCCTTTTATATCTTAGGATGAGCTTTCATCAGAGTTTTGACAGACGAAAACTCATGCTCGAATATATGTTGCTAGCCTCACATGTACAGATGGACTTCTGTTCTTTTTTTCATTATAAAACAGAATGATGTTATCCTGCTGACTTTTTTTTTGCAATCTTTATTACTATTGCGCTTTCCCTCAATGTCTTTTCATTTTTTGTTGTAAAAGCTTCTTTTTGCTGTTGTTTATTCTTTTTGTTTCCATTGGTTTCATTAGGCAAAGCCTTCTTTCCCCCCTGGGAAGTGACATCATTGTGCAAGGCTATGGAGCACTTGCACACTTTGCAGCGGGTTGCTACGAAGTGTGGGAGCATTCTTGGGGCAACGCAATGATGTCAGTGATGTAATCGTGCCAGTGCCAGGAGCGCGCCCGGGAGGCCTGTTCCCCATCTTCCCCCCCACCAGGTAAGTGGTAGCAGAGGTCGAAAGGTGGGAGCAAGGGATCCCCCACCCCCAGCAGGGGAATGGGATCCCTATGTGGCCACAAGCATGGTGCCATCATAGCTTAATGCCTACAACACAGTAGATATAGTTAAGAGGAGGGAAAGGAAGGAGAGACTCTCCTGATCCTGCTGACCTTCTTGAATTCTGCCAGGCTCCAGGCACAAAACTCGGTGAAAAGAACTAGTCCTTGGGGCTAGAAAAAATTGAAAACAAGCATAAAATCAAGCAAATCTTTCTGAAACAATGCATAACTAATTTACATGGCATATTTAGCAATGTGGAAGCTCCCTGGTAGGTGCATATCTGCATCAGCAGACAGTACCCAATAGCATAGAATATAGTTCCTACCAAAGCATCTCTCTGTGCTATGACACAATCCTATAATCTGGGTAGAATGTCTTCCTGAATAATCAGTTTTGCATAGTCTGTGGAAAGTCAGGAGTTTAGGAGCTTTCCTGACCTCCTCAGACAGGCTATTTCATAAAGTGGAGGCCACACCAGAGAAAGTAGGTGTGCAAGTAGCTGTGAATAGGATGTTATCTGCAGAAGGCCCTATTCAGATGAGTGAAGCTGCCATGGCAAAACATAGGGGGAGAGATGGCTGCACAGCTATGAAAGGCAACCACCTCTCCCCCTATGTTTTGCCATGGCAGCTTCACTCATCTGAATAGGGCCTTCTGCAGATAACATCCTGGGTCTAGTATAACCCCTAGGCTCTTAACTGAGTCAGTCAGGGTCAACTGAAACCCATCAAAAGTTGGAAGTACAATGTTCTTCAAGATCTGTGTTTTATCAACCAGCATCACTTCCATCTTGTCTGGGTTCAATTTCAATTAGTTTGCTTTCAGACAATTGACAAGCAGCAACTCAATATCTCTCCTGCATCACCAGGGGATTTGGATAACAAGTTATAGAGCTGTGTATCATCTGCATAGCATCCAATTCCATAACTATGAAAGATTTCTCCTCAAGGCTTTATATAGAGGTTGAATAACATGGAGGATAAGATTGTGCCTTGTGGAACCCCACAAGATAGTTCCCACTCTGAAGATAGCTAGCCACCAACAGCAACCCTTTGAGTCCATCTCACGAGGACTGATTTAAACCAGTCCAAGGCACACGCTCTGATACCTATTTCTACCTCCAACTGCCTCAACAGGATGATGTGGTCTACTATATCGAAAGCTAAAGATAGATCCAGGAGGAGCAACAATGAAGCATGGCCTTCATCTACATTCAGAAAGAAATTATCAACTAGAGCCTCCAGCGTCATCTCTGCTCCATAGCCCAGCCTAAAACTAGACTGAAAATAGTCCAAAAATTGGACTGAAAATAGTCCAATTCCAATTATGTAATTGGATGCTATGCAGATGATACACAGCTCTATAACGTTATCCAAATCCCCTGGTGATGCAGGAGAGATATTGAGTCCAAGAAGGCCTGGAGTTGGTCAGCTACTGCTTTCTCAACCACTTTGCTCAGAAAGGACAGATTAGAGAGTGAATGATAACTGGCTACATCATTTTTGTCTAGGGATGGTTTTTTAAGTAGTGGGTGGATGACCACCTCTTTGAGAGACTGAGGGAAGGTACCTTAAGTTAGTGAAATTAACTACTCCCTATTCCCTTTATAAATATGTCCTCCTTAACAATTCCATGGTATACATTCTGTGGAATGATAAAAATGTGGGAGCCTTCCTGACCACATCAGATCATTGTACCAGGTCGAAGTCACAATAGAGAATGCAGCTTAGATCCACTGCAGACAAGAGCTGCAATATATTGTCGAAGGCTTTCACGGCAGGAGAATGATGGTTGTTGTGGATTTTCCGAGCTGTACAGCCTGTGACACTTGAGAGATCTCTGTCTTTTGGTGCTACACCTCTGAAGATGCCAGCCACCGCTGCTGGCGAAACGTCAGGAACTACAATGCCAAGACCACAGCTATATAGCCTGGAAAATCCACAACAACCAGAAAATCCACAACAACCAAGAGCTGCAATGTTTGCCCTCAGAGGTAGGTGTGAGCGAGCGAGCGAGAGAGAGAGGGGGGGGGGTGGATGCATTTGTTATTTGTTGGTCACAATTCTTATAAATGACAAAATTGACATATGTAATCTTGGTGACTACACTAAAATATTTGGGACCAACTCAAAATCTTTCAACTGGCCATTTACCTTTGTCATTTCATTTACTACAAGCCAGTTTTAATTTGTATTTTTGAAGACAAAATATTGTCCTTCAGTGAACAATATCCTGTTGTACAGCTTCAAGTGGCCTTAGTATGTAGATTTCTCATGTGTCAGGTGTTCTGATTCAGCACACACACAAACCAACTAAAAAAGATCTCAGTCTGACCTGTCCAAATACAAAAGAGTCAAGCTGAATATGTATGAATGGTATGGATTCTCCCTCTCTTTTTCCAGTTTAGGAAAGTACTGAAGTAACTTTTATATGTAATGAACTGTTACACAGTTTCAGGTGGGTAGCCATGTTAGTCTGTACACTATAACAACATTTAAGTCCAGTAGTATCTTAAGGATGCTAAACACAATTTTCCAAAGCTTCATTAAAAATCAGTTTGTACCTTGGAAAATTTTGTTGGTCTTTAATGTGCTACTGGACTCAAATTTTGTTCTAGGTATTACACAGTGGATATGTGAACTGAAATATAAGCTCCTCTCCTTAAATGTGTGATGCAGTGGATAGTGTATTGGGCTTGCATGAGGAAAACCCAGGCTCAGCTTCTTACTCAGCCATCGAACTGCGTGATCGTGAACAAATCATGAGTTTCTTTTAAACTACCCTATATCACAGCGTTACATGAGAAGTTAAATCACATCTCCATGCTCCTCAGAGTAAAGGCAGAAGAGAAATGTGTCAAAAATTGA
Organism: Eublepharis macularius; assembly: GCF_028583425.1. NCBI lineage: Eukaryota > Metazoa > Chordata > Lepidosauria > Squamata > Eublepharidae > Eublepharis > Eublepharis macularius. The sequence continues at coordinate 94,587,533 of NC_072795.1, forward strand.
AACAGACCAACAAGCTTATTTTAGTTGTAACTCCATTTAACTGTAGAGTTAAGTACATGAAATAGTTTGAGCTGCAAAGAGAGTTACAAGCTGCAAAGAGAGGGCAAGATAATTTATTTTCTCTTGTACATATGAATCAAGAAATGGTAGTATCTCTGCATTGGTTTTATGGAGATGTAATTCTATCTGAAATAGGTTTCAAAAGGCTTTTGAGAAACTAGAGAATGGCTGCTTGTGAACTGTAAAATGGCACAGTATTTTGAAAATAAGGAATATAATTATAGAAAAGTGAATTAGGAAGATTGTGGTAGCACTATGTTTGAAAGCCAAAGGGTGCCTTCCGATGCTGTAGTCTCCAAAGAGCAGTGATTAATTCTCCTTTTTATATTTCCCAGAGGGAGACTTGGTCAATGATCATATTGATCCCTTATTTGTTTGATCTCCTACTCACTTGGCAGATCAAGCAATTGAAATAGTTAGGCAGTGTAACAACAAAGGCCTCTCTCTGGCAAAGTGGACATAGAGTAGCAATTCAAAATAAATAAATATTTCAGAGGGTGGCCACAGGAGACTAATGTAAACCACTTTCAGTTATCTAGTGAAAGCAACAAAAAAGGAGTAAAAGCATATTAGTGGTTTCATGATTTCAAATGTCAGTGTAATATAGGTTAAATATAGTAGCAAAAGCATATTTAGAATATAAGCTCCAAAGTTCCAAAAGAACTAAGCAAAAACACTACAGTTTCTGAGTATTAGATATAGCCACATTTTTAATAAGTACTAGTCACAATGCTCACAACATTGTTATGTTCCTTCCTAAATAAGGTAGTTTCTTAAATGAATTGTCACAAATACAAACAAGTAAAATAAGCTGGGACACAATAATATACCACAATATTGTTTTCATAAATATGGTGTAAAATTTAAGGTGTATTGAGCCTGTAATATTTGGATCCCAATCCCAAACTGTTTCCTTTAAGTATGTTTCATCGATTTCAACTGGTCTTATTTCTGAGTCTATGCAATTAGTGTTGCAGTTTAGTAATCTCTATTGATTGGACACAGAGGGTCATGGTGAGGGTCCTGGTTCTTGTGTAAGAGGAATATAGCCGGTTTGGCTTTTTGCTAGGACCTATTTTGGCAATGGGCATCCTTGTGAAGTTAACGGCACTTAATGTTTTTGGGTACATTAGAGCTACTTTGACCAAAAAGGTTAGAATAGATTTAAATTGGCAAGTAGAGCAGGGCCAGATTGTTCTGTCACAGCACTCATTAAAGATACAATACTTTTTAGCTGCACCAATGCACACTTCTCTTTGCATGGCTGCGGCTGAAATGGATTCATAAAGATGGGTTGATAGTCTTATTCCATTTTTAGACATCATCTGATATTGTTTCACTACCCATCTCTGATTTTACTTATATCAGAGATAATTACTAATTATAGGATGTAGGGAGCTAGCTAGTCCTAATACTCTCCTTCACAATCATGTTGCCTAGAAGGAGACAAAGGAAAGGGTACTTGGGAATATGTAAGAACATTGACTATGCCTAGATATGATACAATAGTGAAGAGGAACCTCCATGTACAGAGGCAGCATATCTCTCAATAACAGATGTTCAAGGGGAAAGCTATCACCTTCATATCCTATTGTGAGTTTCTAAAAGTATATCTAGTTCATTGCTGTAAGAAATAAATTGCGAGATTTGATAGAATTTGGTCTGATTCAGCAAGGCAAATGTGATATTCTGACAACAAAGGTTGCATATGGATTTTCTCCAAAAAGCAGAAGCTATGAGTTTTTTGCTTCGGAGCATGCTCTGAAAATCTTGTTGGTCTCTAAGGTGCCGCTGGACTCAGATCCTGTTGTTTTACTACAGACCAACACAGCTACCCACCTAAACTTGCTTCAGACCATAGCTTTAATCCCTGGGTTGAAATTTCTCCTTCTCTGCCCCACAGTGCTTCAACTGGGCTCCCTATACTTTTGCTTCCACCCACCACTACCACAAGCATTTGTTCATCACTTTTAAAGAAGTTGTCTTTCTCTCTCTTTTTTAATTAACACTTTGAAATTTGCTCTTAAAGGGCAGTAGAAAATGATTTCATAAGTGAGACGGTTAGATACTACTGTATATGCTGATGCAAATTCTGATCCTGGATCGTAATAACAATTAACTAACTAACTAACTAACTAACTAACTAACTAACTAACTAACTAACTAACTAACTAACTAACTAACTAATATAAGTGAGATGAAGATCAGCCAATCAGCACTTTGAACAGACTTGCTCTGTCAGGAGAGCCATTCTTCATAATTGATAGAGGTACTGCCCAATCAGTACTATGACCATTCAGTTTCTGTTCAAAATAGAAAATTTATTTCCCAGTAAATGTAATCTGGGGGGAAGCTAGTAGGCACATTGCAACTGCTATGGGTAAGTTTCCACAGGGGTCTCACTGTTCAATCTGTCTGTCTAGATGTACTTATAGCTTCTTCTTTTGCACAATTGTAATGCCAGTCATAATTATCCCAAAAGTATAAATTCACCACCACCCATCATTTGTGTGGCCAAATGATTCTGGGCAGAAAGGTACTTGTGTTATTTACTCAGCCTGTACAGGTGATAGGTCCATTTTGCTCAAACGTTATTATAAGCCTTCTTCTTTTGATATGGTCGTTTAGAAAGCATACCACCTCAGTCATCCTAACTTCCCTCAGGCCTGCCTTACCAAATATAACTGAATTGGATAAGACATTTCAGAACAGAAATTATGATGCACCAGACATTCCCAGCAGGTGAGAAGCAGCTCTTTGCTACGGTGAGCTGCTTTGCCAGCTCACAACTTATGGCAAATATATATGGCATCAAGGGCCCTGTAGACCCTTAAAGCGTGAAAATGCCAAAGAGAAGAATTGGATTTCCCCATTGGAGAACTACATTTTCCATGATGTGTTGTGGCTTCCTCTTTCCCTCATGAACCAGGAAGATGAAATGAATCAAGAAATCATTGTTCATTATGAGGGATGCAGTTCAGAAGATGTGGTTGAAGATGATCCCATTCTCCTGCCTGGGGTTTCTTTCTAGGCAATGTCATTTCCCATGCAGCTCCCATTAAGGTTGCACAGCAACAGCTGCTGTCTGTACCATGGGATTATTTCTACAGGCTACATATTCCTCCCTTGGGAAATCAGAGTTTCTGAGCCTAAATGTTCGAAAATCATGAGTCAACCCCCACGCCTAACCAAGAGATTGAAATAAGTTATAATATTTTGAGTTTCTTGTCAACTTTCTGGGAAACATTCAGAAACCTTAAATGAAATTACTTGTAAGTAAAAATATTTACATGGTTTACTGCATATTGATTTTTTAAGAAACAAAGCTGGTGGGATTTGTGGCACAGGCAACAAAAATAAGCATCTCTAGTTATTAATTAAGACTCCAAAACTTTTGGAAATATCCATTCTTGTTGAACTAATGCGGTTTCTGAAAATGCATTAATATATGCAATTGGTTCACCATCCCAGTGTATCTGTTGTGGATGATTGTGGCTTCAGTTTGTTACCTAGAGTTGAGAAGCTTCATTAGAGTTTCTGGGTTGAACCTGGAGCCTCTTGCATGTCAAATATTGCTATGCCACTAAACTTGGGTCCCTTGTCATGGAAGAAAAGCTCCTCTACCCGCCCCTCCCCCCATGGCTCCACTGATACGTGGTATTAACACTGGGTCTACGTGCTACCTCTAAGTGGTCAGCCTCTGTTATATTGATGCAATGACATAAGAAGAAGTTCTGTGGGAGGTAGGAAGCTATGGATAGCCACACTCAAGGATACTGAAAGCAGCTTTTCATGCTGGGAAGGAGTAAAGATAACCGAAGCAGCAGAAGCAAAGGGTGATACCACATTAGCATGAAGGAGGAATCTGACACAAGAATCCCAAGCATTGGACAGTGTCACTGCAATTGCCTGCTTTTAGCTACTAATGCTTATAGGAACTCTGTGTTGTGGGCTAGGCTGAGAGAGAATGACCGGCCCAAGAGCACCCAATGATCTACATATCTGAGCGGAGCTGTCCTAGTCCAACCCTCAGCAAATCTGATTCAGGCCTACCCTCCCTAGTTCCTTATGACCCAAAGTATCTTTTATGTGGGGAAAGAATTCTTGTATTGACGACTGATTTCCTCTTTTGCACAGGGACAGAATGTCCTACCTTTGGGCACTATCAGACTCTACCGTTTTAGGGTATGAGGCTACATTATGTGTAATTGTGGTAAGAGAAGTTTTCACTGCTTTTTATTATGAAATGTAACTTGAAAGAAAAAGTACTGTGGGAACCAGAATGCAAGTGTCTCCTTCGATGTAGCATGGCCGTTTTTTAATATTTGAATATGTAAAATATTAAATTATTTTCATTATCTCAGTACACAGTACATTTTTGGTTTTAATGAAAAATCCATAATCTTTGTCTCCTATATGAAATACAGTTGGAACTAGTTCTTTGGTTAAATTAATGAAGACCACAAATCAAGATGAGATAAAGAGTTTTCCTTCCTAGCTATTTTTGCCTTCTTCTTCTCTTAAAAAAAAGGAGAATATTATTTAGATACGAACATAGCAATCATTCCTCTAAAATCTGAAACTTCCCTGAGTACCTATAAATTATAAACAGCAATAAGTCACCAGGGCTATTCATTCATTCTTTGTAGTTATGCCCAAGAGCTAACGGTAATGAACATGGATCAGGTAAATCCATTTTTATTCTTACAGCAACCTTATGAGGTGGGTTGGGCTGAAGGAGAGCGCCTTGGCCATGGTTGTCCAATAAGTTTCATAGCCCAAGCAGAGATTCAAACTCAGGTATTTTATAAGTCCAGTTCATTAACCATTAAAGTGTGCAACAATAAGCCAAGAATGTTCTGTGTAGTTGCTGAGCTATAGAAGTTCATTGGACTATCAATATTGATTGATAGGTTTTCTTCATGCTTTCTATAGTGTTGGTAAGAGCAAGGTTTTAGATTGACTATGGTTTATCAAGATTTTGGTTTAAAAGTTGTATCATCATTCTTGGAAGAGAATACAGATACCCCATTACCTAGTACAAGCGATCCATCCCAGAAGACCTCCAAGAGCAATGATATTGGAGATGGTGACATTCTTGGACCATGATTTTTTTTCAGCTTTAAATAAATTTTATTAAAACAGAAAAATTGTAAAATAACAGCTTAAAAACAACATACACTAGAAGTTAGAAATCAAAACATTGAAAGATGCTAAATATTAAAAAGTATACACAAGAATTACTAAGTAATTAGAGAACAATTGGGTCAACTAAATTTACAATCATGGATAGAACTATAGCTAACGATACATCTACATCATAAAAATAGGAACTGTTTGGGGTGAGTGAAGTGGAACGTTGCCTCATTTCTTTTTAAACTTTTATTAAAACAGAGAAAAATTGAACAATAATAGCTTTAAAACAATGCACATCAGAAGTTAGAAATCAAAATACTGAAAGATGCTAAATATTAAAGTATACACGAGACTATGATTTTACAGTCCATGTTGTGGTTGGAGTGGAGAACTATGTTCTGGAAGATTCCAGGTACAAATTCCCATTTGTTTGTTTGCTTAAACATTCTTTGCCCTTCCTTTTCTTGTGTTTAAAGGTGATTTACAATAATAGATAAAAACATTTACAGTTAAAATCAAAATAAAATAATCCCCCAATCCCTCCTTCCCCTCTTAAAATATGCCTGTCATTTAAATCCCCTCAAAAGCCTTGGAGCGCCTCCTACAGATCTCCAAGGTCGAAGCTCTCCTCACCATTTTGCCATGGATGCTTGCTTGGTGAACCTGGATTAGTCAACCACTGTCAGCCTAACCTGCCTCACAGGCTTGTTGTGAGGATAAAATGGAGGGCAAGAGAACAATGTGAACTGTTTTGTATCCCCATTGGAGAGAAAGGTGGAATGCAAAGAAGTAAACAAGTAAATAGTAACCATATTGGCAGAATCCATAGCTTCAGTTCACTTCATACTCATCACCTACAGGTTCACAGAAATTATGGCAGCTGCAGGTTCTACCAAGTATTTAAAAAGGCTCATGCTCACTATCCTTTTAAGAGGACCCAGCTGAGAGTGTCTGTATATGAGACTCCTTGGGGCATGTTCATCAAGTGTAGGAAGATGCAATGTTAGCCAGGAAGCATAGTTTAAAAAGACAGAGCTGGCAGAGGTCGCTCTTCAGAGGGTTTGTTAATTTCATCTTTGCCTCCCTAAAGGTTCTGTAAATTTCACCTCTCCAGTCTAAAACTGTGTGGGATTGCAACCAGAGGGCAGCAAGGAATGGAAATGGGCTGGAGCTGCCTTCCAGAGGCGGTCGTAGACCTGGAGAGGTGATAATAGGCTGAAGTTTCCCTTCTGGCATTTCAGAGCCCTTTCACATAGTTCCAGTGTATAACAAAGCCTTTGCTCTGCCACCGGCTCTGTCTTTTTAAACCACCCTTCCCGGCTAACAATGCATCTCCCAACATGTGTTCTTCACACTTCAGATGTCTCGTATAGAGAGACTCTGAGAGAATCCCCTGAGCACAAAATGAAGTCACATAATTACTCTGTAGATCAGGCAAGCTGCTAATTGTGATGCACAGGCCTTTTCCTCCTCATAAATTATTAAAGAACAAATAGGAACGAGAAAGGACTTGCGGGGGGTTATCTTACTCCCCCTCCCCCACCATGACCTCTTTCTCTTTCTTGTCCCCCAGAGCCCATTTCCTACTTCCTTCTGTCCTTCCCACCCACCTTCATCCGCCCCCATCTTAAGCTTTCCCTCTTCCCTCCTGATCCCCTAGAGCATCTCTGCTGTGGCCCAGTTTGTGTGGTGCTGGCTGAGCCATGTCCAGTTGCATGGTAGGGAACATGCAAGGACTTGCAGGAAGTACTTAGTCCTCCCTCAAAGGCCCAAACAGCCCTGAAAAGGGCCCTGCTCCCTTCTTTGCCTTTTACTGACAGAAAGCAAGCCTAGAATACAGGCCAAACTATTATGGTTTCCTAGCAAGAGCCACTGAGGGCATACAGGTGCTTTTTTTTACCAGTTTGGGTTTTTTTAGATTTCAGATTTTTCTGCAAACTTGGAGCATTGTTCTAATGTGTAGGAAGATCTGTCTTGTCCGTTCATGGCTCCAATCTCCGGATTTAAGTTTTATTTTATTTAATTCATTGACAGTCCACCTTTCTTGCTGACACTCAAGACAGCTTACACAGTGTGAGTTAGTACAGTCAATTTCAAGTACATTTCAATAAATAATGTAATAAGGTATATAAAGATTTAAAAACCAGCAGAAATCCAATACACAAAGCTGAAGAAATACTGAAACAGAGCAATAGCAATTCTAAGACTGGAATATTAAAAAACATGGAACTATTGGGTAAAATCATACTTAAAGCAACAGATAGTACATAGAGACCATAGACTTTGCTACTATGTGCTCTATCCTTTTACTGATGTATCTCTTTGAGACAACTGCCTTATAGTACAACCCTATCTGAGTTAAAAGCCCTCAGATCACGGTCACTTGGCTATTAGTATATAAGATGATAGTGTACAATAAGTGATTAAAATGTGAGAAGTCAGTTATATATACTGATGTGTATGTACTGTGCTGAGCAGGCTTACCAGTTGCCCACTGATTGCTAGCGATTGCTGGGAGGTGGCAAGCCCCCCCCCCCGAGTGATCACCTGCCACCGGCAGGCACCTGGGAAAGCATGCACTGGCGCCCTCCCAATGGGGCATGACAACATCACTTTCTGAAGTAATGTCATTGTGCCAGCCCCAGGTGTGCTCCTGCACTTCATTGGGGGCAATTTTGTTCCAAACAGGCCAGAATTAGCCCCATGCAAAGCATGGGAGAACATTTGTCTGGGAGCACTCATGTGAAGAAGCAACATGAGGTAATTCCCAGGTCCCCCACCTCCCTCTAGGACAGTATAGGGATCTAGGAATGCTAGTGTTGAGGTAAATTTTATATCAGGAGAGAGCGACTTCTGGTTCCTGCAGTAAATGATTCTTTCTCCCTACTTAGATGGTTCAGTGGCTGGACTCCGAACCAGCCCTCTGCTAGTTCGACTCCCGCTACTGCCATGAACTTCGTAGGTGGCCTTGGGTAAGCCATTCCTCTCAGCCCCAGCTCCCCAGCTGTACTGTGGGGATAATAACATATTGACTTTGTTCACTGCTCTGAGTGGGGCAGTGATCTGTCTAGAAGAGCAGTATGTAAGTGCCGCTGTTGTTGTTGTTGTTGTTACATATACTTATAATTTAACAAAACAACTGTCTGGGGTCTCAAACCCAGCCCCTGGACTTACTTGGGCCCACACCAAGGAGGACATCCACTGGGATGCCAGGGTTTGGAGCTGATGCTGTTGGAAGTGGCGAAGAAAAGCCGATCCTGTCGGTGGTGGCGGAGATGAGCCAATGCTGTCAGCAGTGGCAGAGACCACCGGTGGGCAAAGCTCTAAGGGCTGTGGCCATGCTGCAGCTGAGTCATGGCCGCAGCTGGGGCTGGTGGTGGAAGGACTGGCAGGTGAACAAGACCCATGGAGTGTTCCTGGAACTGGAAATATATATTTGGTTTGATTTAGTTTATATAGCAGAGTAACATAGCAGAGTTATTTAGGCAGAAGTGTTTAAACCCTAAGACATGCATTAGTCTTCAGACAAAATCAAAGAAAAGATACAACTTACAGTTTTATTGTAGCAGATTTCTTCCATAGAAATATCTTGTAGTAGAAGGGGAAAGATCCTATTCTAAAGAGTTACATTCCCTATTCTAATACCTCGACCTGAAAAAATTGGCAGCAAGGTTGTAGGTGTGGATCTGTGGACAAAGGATCCATGTAGAGCTTCGAGGATTCACATCTTGCTCCTTGGAAGGCCACAAGGGAAGAAAGGGATTTTCCCAAGAGACACAGAGGCGAGAGAGGAGGAGTCAGGAGGCGTTCCCACCTTAGACAAAAGAGTTACAGCTTGCTAGACTTATACATTGCATTCAGAGAGACATGCAGCGCCCCCCCCCCAGTGTCCAAGGCATGCTGAGTCACTTATTCCAATGCCTGGGAGCAATGCCACCACAAGCATCTGGGGCGGGGCCACTGGAGGGAGTGCAAGTACGGCAGCCCAGCCATGCTGGCTGAAGGAGGCAGGCCAGCCCCTCCCTTCAAGGATGCCCTAAAAGGCCAGGGAGGGGACTGGGGATGGGAGAGCCTCTGGAAGCCCCAGGATGGCCTGGGGGAGGAGGGGTCAAGCCAGGGGTAGGACAGAGCCTGGGAGAGGGGTGGGAACCTCCCCAGAGCATCTTTATAAAGGCAGACCTGCAAGGGTGGCCAGGGAGGAAGAACACCAAGCAGGCTGGTGGTGAGAGAGGGGAGACCGGCTGCTCAGAGGGGAGAGAGGGTGTGCGAGGGTGCTATAAACCCCATCCTCCCTATTTCTGAGGTGCACCCAGCAGCTGGCCTGGACAAGCAGGCCATCCTGGAGGGCAAGCCCTCCTCAGGCTCCGACGCCACCACAGCAGAGTCTGGCAACAAGAAGTTTATTCCAAAGAAGGACAGAACTTTATTTTGTTTATCAGATATTGTAAATGTGTCCCCAATATTTACTGCTGGATGGCAGTTTCTTGTAGATTGTTATACTGTCAAAATACACATTGACAGGTTACTTTGCCCTGCTGAGGCTGCTTTTAAGGCTACTTTTTTACTCTTGCCTTTAATCCAAGAGATGGATGCCAGAAGGGTGGACTTTATCTGTTCACTCCTCACATTTCCCCAATCCAATTTACCTTAAGATTCAATCCTGGAGACCAGGTTAGCTTATTTGTTCTGGATGCTACCCTGATCCAGTATCTAAAGCCTAACCTCCTATCTCCCTGAGATAGCTTTCATTGCTTTACCCAGGATACCTAAACCTATCTTTCCCCTGTTACACCCTATCTCTGTGAGTCCATCTGGTTGTGATGATTGTTCCCAGGTTCACCCTTGGGGTGTGCTGTCATTTTAAAAAGTGAGTTCACAGTCAGGAACACTTTTAAATTGTGGTCAGGACCACCACAGCATGGAGGGTAGAGATCCTGCCTGTCTCCCATGTCGTTTTTCCTCCTTGAAATGGTGTCAGGGGCATTATTTGCCTTCACACACCCTGATGTCACTGTGGAGGCAGGATTTCCTCCTCCACCAACACTACATCTGTCTCAACCAGAACTGCGTCCCTGCTGTGAAGTTAAAAGGAATTCCCAGCTGGGAACTCACTTTTTAAAATGGCAACACAACCCTGGAGAGACCGTTGAGGACACCTGTCATATGTAGCTGGGGCCAATTTGGTGTCGTGATTAAGAGCAGTAGGACTCTAATCTAGAGAACCGGGTTTGATTCTGCACTCCTCCATTTGAAGCCAGTTGGGTGACCTTGGGTCAGTCACAACTCTTCCAGAGCTCTCCCATAATAACATACTTTGTAAACCACTCTGAGTGGATGTTAAGGTGTCCTGAAGGGCACTATATAAAACAAATGTTGTTGTTGTTGTTGTTATATGACTTTAGTTCTTCGCTTGCCAAGCCCTGTCTGAAGCACTGACATCCTTTCTCTGTCTCTAAAACTCTTGTCCTTCCCCCACTCTGAGAGGTTCCCCAGCCTCCCATTGGTTGCTGTCACTGGGAATTAGCATATTACCCTTTAGGCAGGGATTTGCTGTGATACCTGGAGGGCAGAACTAAAAGCCAGCCATCACACTGATGTCACCACAACTATCAAACCTTATGTTCATTTTCCAGGATCTTCATTCCTGGAACCATCTTCTCTGAATTTTATTCCATATGCTTTCTGCATTCTGCTATCAAACTGATTTTCCTCTTTCATTTCTCTGAAATGTGTTTCTTTACACCAACCAGAGAATGTCTCAGTCTTGCAATTCTAGAGAATCATTCATTGTTAGGAGATCCTGTACATGTCACTGTGACACTCTGATCCTGATCCAACCAAACCACTACTTGGCCTGGCCTAAGGTGGCATGCTGTAGAAGTTCTCACCAGCTTCTTGTCCAGTGAGACATGAAGCATTAGGTTGTACTAGGACACTACCCTTCTAATTACTATACCTATGAGTGATAAATTAGTAGGCGCTTAGTTCCTTTCAGTTTATTATGTACATGAGTTGAACGAAGAAAGCAGAGCAAGAGAGGGGCTTTCAGCAAAAAGAGGTGCTCCTTTATGTCATGACAATTATGACCAGTATAGTCGGCATACAAACAATATCATTTCCCATTTTTAACTTTTAAATATACAGAGGCTGCTGGGAATCTGATTCAACTACACTGGAGAAACCTGAATCAAAGTCCTTACTCCTCCAGCAGCTGTTTTGGTCTCTGCTCCGGTAATAAGATGTTCATTTTTGAAAAGAAAGATATACTAACAAGTCCCAGCACCATTCACCAGCATCTGCACAACATGGCTGCTGTCTTTCCCCCTTTCCAACGGGCAAAAGAAAGATGCATGAACCGTGCATCTTTCTTGCAGGAGGTTTGTAAAACCTCCTGTTTTACAAATGAAAGCATTCTTGGGTGTATTTTTCACCTTCATGGGTGGCCCTAGCAGTCAACCTTTAATATTATAATGAATGTGCCAGTGCCCGGTTTTGCCAGTTTTATTACAGCTATGCAAAACTGAAAGTGACTTTAATATTATGTTGTAAGCAAACCAAGGAGAGAATTTAATTAAACTATTGGCATTCTTTTTCTACACTGTAGTACTTCCTCCCCTTTAAATGTCCAGATTTAAATGTTTGTTATGTTTATTATATTATATTAAATGTTCACATTAGTGTTAATGGTGAAAAAGCAAACAATATATTACAATTTCTTCCTGACCAGTGATCCTAGGACAGGCCTTTACCAAGTCTAATTCTCCAGTGTATTAGCAATAAAGCCTGCTAGGCAGGGTTTCAAAATGGATACATATCCCTTGTGTGGGATCCATTGGAGAGCAGGCAGATTTCAGTACCCTTAGCTCCCTCTTGGATACACACCTTAACACAATGAAGGGGGTTCAGTGTGTCAGTGAAGCTGAGGGCAACACAGCCAGGAGCACAGGGTTGGACAAAGTCTAAGATGCATCCACCTCCTTCAGGAATTAATGGTCACATCAGCAGAAGAGAATTGAATGTTCCAATGGTGATGGGAGCAGAGGAATTCTTGAAGGTTAGCTACTGGGCAGCAATAGCAGTGGAAGGTGACATTGGCAGAGGATCTTTCACAGACAACAGTAGTGTCACTTCAACTAACCCTGGGTAGTACTGCACAGCAGGAGAAAGCAATGGTAAACCACTTCTGCTAATCTCTTATCTTGAAAACCCTATGATGACGAGCCAAAATGAAAAAAGATATAGTGCTGGAAGACAGGACCCCCAGGTCGAATGATACTCAATTGGCTACTGGGGAAGAGCCGAGGACAAGTACAAATAGTGCTATTCTTAATGATGGGACTAGATTAAAGCCGAAAGGACGTCCAGTTGCAGATGTGAATAGATGCAAAAGGAATGTCCAAAACTGTGTGACACATAATAGGAACATGGAACGTGAGAAGTATGAAGCCAGGTAAGCTAGAAATCATAAAACAAAAAATGGAGCATTTAAACATTGCAGTCCTAGGGTGAGTGAACTAATGTGGACCAACTCAGGACATTCTCAGTCAGAAAACCACACGGTGTTTTACTGCAGAAATGAACTCAAAAGAAATGGTGATGCTCTAATAGTGAGGCGAGACATAGCACAAACAGTCTAGAGCTACAACGCAAAGTCTGACCAAGTAATATCAATCAGATTTCAGGGAAAGCCTATTAACATAACCATCATTCAAGTTTATGCTCCAACTACAGTTGCTGAAGAGGAAGAAATCAAAAACTTTTATACAAGTATCCAAGAAAAAATTGATCGTACACCTAAACAAGATATGCTGATAATCATAGGTGACTGGAATGCAAAAATAGGAGATAAAGCAGAATCAAACATAGTTGGAAAATTTGGACTAAGGTCAAGAAATGAAGCAGGAGAGCGACTCATAGAATTTTGTGACGCCAACAACCTGTTCATTGCTAGTACATGCTTCAGGCAACCAAAAAGATAATTGTGTATGTGGAAATTGTCAGGTGACCAATACAGGAAACAAATAGATTACAAAATTGGAAGCAGAAGACGGAGCAGCTCTATTCTCTCAACTAAAACAAGATCAGGAGATGATTGCAGTACAGATCATGAGTTGCTAATACCAAAAATTAGAATAAAGCTGAAGAGCAATGCTAAAAGAATCAAAGTGACAAAATACAATTTAGAAGAGTGCTATATAAGCACAGTCATTGTTATTAAGTAACCAACACCAGAACAATTTTAAAGTTCCCATCTGTCAGAGAGGCTTATGTATTTTTAAAATACATTCTGTTTGAAAGACAGACTGGTAATGTTACCATAAGAATTTTACTTTTTCAGTCCAAATCTCTCTGCTAAAAAAAGTCCTGGTCTCTTCTAAAACAAGACTGGCTGACTGCAATATAGATCATGAGTTGCTAATATCAAAAATTAGAATAAAGCTGAAGAGAAACACTAAAAGAATCATAGCACCAAAATACAATCTAAATAATATTCTTGAAGAACTTAAAGTCCAGGTAAGGAACAGATTTGCAATACTAAGTTTAATTGATCACAAGCCAGAACTATAGGCTGAAACCGGAGATATTATCAAGGAAAAATGTGCAAAGACTATTCCTGTAGCCAAAAGAAAGGAGAAGCCTAAATGGATGACTGAGGAAACTCTTAAAGTTGCTAAAGATAGACGAGAAGCAAAAGCTTGGGATGCTGAAAGATCAACAACACAGAAATACAGTATCTGATAAGGACAAAATAAAGGAAAGATGGGAACAATATACCGAAGAACTATACAAAAGAGATGGAAGGATGACAGATACTTTTGATGAAGAATCCTTTGATGAAGAACTAGAAATCTTAGAAAGCGAAGTAAAAGCTGCACTCAAAGCAATTGAGAGAAACAAAGCACCTGGAGTAGATGGAATACTGATAGAGCTATTTCAAGCTACAGAAATGGAATCCATCAGAGTCTTAACAAGGATCTGTCAACAAATTTGGAAAACAAAACAATAGCCCACAGATTGGAAATGCTCAGTCTACATTCCAATTCCCAAAAAGGGGGATGCCAAAGAGTGCAGCAACTATTGGACTATCGCGTTAATTTACCATGCAAGAAAGTGATGCTCAAAATTCTACAGCAAAGACTCTTACCATATATAGAATGAGAAATGCCAGATGTTCAAGCTGAATTCAGAAAACAAAGAGGCACCAGAGACCACATTGCAAATTTACATTGGCTAATGGAATCCGCCCTGAGCCTGCTTGCGGGGAGGGTGGAATTTAAATATGATAAGATAAAATAAAATAAATAATAAAATACCAGGGAATTTCAGAAGAAAATCAGCCTGTTTTTATAGATTACAGCAAAGTTTTTGACTGTGTGGATCATGAAAAGCTATGTAGAGTGTTAAAAGAAATGGGGGTGCCGCAATATCTCATTGTTTTAATGAGCAATCTGCACTCTGGACAAGATGCTACTGTTAGGACAGAATATGGGGAAACAGATTGTTTTCCAATTGTCAAGGGTGTCAGACAAGGAGCCAGTTTGGTGTAGTGGTTAAGAGTGCGAGACTCTAATCAGGAGAACCTCTCGGCCCCACCCACCTCACAGGGTGTTTGTTGCGGGGATAATACTAACATACTTTGTAAACCACTCTGAGTGGGTGTTAAGGTGTCCTGAAGGGCGGTATATAAATTGAATGTTGTTGTTATTAGAGATGGGCACGATCTGGATTACGATAAAAAAAAACCCACGATAATGGCAATCTCCCAATCGTGACCTGGTGGATCGTTGTCTTCAACGGCAAATGATCCAGCAGTCGGGACTCCAGGGCGATCGTGATAGGACTGGGAAGCTAGACATTCAGGCGCCAACAATCTGTTTCCCTGGCAACAGGGGCAGGGGAATGCCTGAGCTCTGTTTGAAACTTGATAATATTTCCCCTAGTGAGGAAAAGCAAACAATTGAGTGAAAAGGTAGCTTCCTGAGAAAAATATAAGCAAAGTGATTGGGAGAGGAAGGGGTTAAGAGAGAGAGAAAACAAAAAACCCTGGCTTTCTCTCGTCCTGAGTTCGTTCAGTGCCGTTGAAAGAGTTAAGAAGAGATCTCTTCTCAGTGTTAACTCTTTCAAAAAACCCTTGCTTTGAGAGCAGCTATCAAGCTGTTTTGCGCTCCTCTCCTGAGTTCGTTCAGTGCTGAAAGAGTTAACTGAAAAGAGATATCTCTCTCCTCCGGGCTTCTCAGCCCAGTGCCTGCTTCTTGCAAGAAGTTGGTATGTGATTTGATGTCTCATTCGTGTTTTTCCTATTTAAAAAACCATAGGATCCGCGAGGATCCGTGTGGATCCTGGTTTTACTTTCTTCCTGTTTAAAATATGCTTTTGGAAGACTGGCTGCTTGCTTTTAAAATTGGGTGGCATGGAGGATTCTATCCCTGCTTTTTTTAAAAAGCTGGCTGGAACTTGTTGACGGGGTCTCTCTCTCTCTCTCTCTCTCTCTATTTGGAGAGGCAGGGACGAGTTAAAAACTCCCCCCCTGCTCTAAGTGTGTGTGTGTGAGAAAACGCTGGGTTAAAAACTTTTCCCCCTCTGCTCTAAGTGCGTGCATGTGTGTGTGTGTGAGAGAGAAAACGTTCCCTCCCTGAGAGGAGGCGGCTCGTCGCCAGGTTAAAAACTCCCCCCCCCCCCGCTCTAAGTGCGTGCATGTGTGTGTGTGAGAAAACGTCCCCTCCCTGAGGGGACGCGGCTCATCGCCGGGTTAAAAACTTTCCCCCCCATCTGCTCTAAGTGTGTGTGGGGGGCGCCCCTCCGATCCCAGATCCCAGATCGGAAACGGGACTTGATCGGAGTGAATCGGTTATCTGGGGTCATCACCAGCATGGATCCATGAACAGCTTGATCGGTATTTTTTTTTTGGATCGTGCCCATGTCTAGTTGTTATCTCCCTACCTGTTCAACCTCTATGCAGAGTATGTCATAAGGAAAGCATAAGGAAAGCTTGACTAGATCTAGAAGAAGGTGGAGTGAAAATTGGTGGAACATGAACAATTTGAGATATGCAGATGACACCACGTTACTGGCAGAAAATAATGAAGACTTGAAACGGCTACTGAGGAAGGTTAAAGGAGAAAGTGCCAAAGCAGGATTACAGCTGAACATCAACAAGACAAAAGTAATGACTACTGAGGAATTACACAAAGTTGGCAATGAGGAAATTGAAATTGTTCAAGAGTTTCTATTCCTTGGCTCAGCCATCAACCAAAATGAAGACTACAATGAAGAAATCAGAAGACTGAGACTTGGAAGAGCAGCTGTGAGGGAGCTAAAAAAGATCCTTAAAGATCTTTTTATCTTTTGGGAACCAAGATCAAGATAATCCAAACTATGGTATTCCCCGTTACTATGTGTGGATGTGAAGGTTGGAAAGAAAAGCCGACAGTGAAGAAAGCTGACAGGAAGGAAACTGATTCATTTGAAATGTGGTGCTGGAGAAGAGTTTTGCGGATACCACGCAAAACACAAAAGACAAAAAATTCTCCCTAGAAGCTAAAATGACAAAACTGAGGCTATCATACTTTGGTCATATCATGAGAAGACAACGTTCTCTGGAAAAGTCAATAATGCTAGGAAAAGTGGAAGGTAGTAGGAAAAGAGGAAGACCTAAAATGAGATGGCTTGACTCAATAAAAGAAACCACATTCTCCAGTTTGCAGGATCTGAGCAAGTCTGTTAATGATAGGATGTTTTGGAGGTCTTTCATTCATAGAGTTGCCATAGGTCAGAGGTGATTTGATGGCACATAACATACACATACCAGTTCACAGGGTTTGAGTCCACTAGCTCACTTGAGAGCCATCAGGTAAGGCACTGAATGTGTGAATTTGATGTATTTGGGACCAGAATGCTTTTGTGAATGATCAGAATGTTGATGAGCCCAATGGCACTTGAAAAACCCAATGGCAGCCATGCATTCTTACAGCAACTCCAACTATTTTTGCAGCCTAGGTGTGTAATAAATAAAATTGATTCCATCACTGGGAAAGACAATGACAGAAAGCTCCCCAGATGTGGAAGAGGAAAATTTATTTATATCTGATTATTGAACATTTAATAGGGCCTAATGTGTTCCGTTCTCTGGAGGAAAGATGTAGTCTATCAGGAGAAGCAAAACTGAACCTGCATAAGGGTGCCGTCTATATTCAACTACAGCATCCAGTGGTTCTTGTACAAATAAAACATGGGAAAGTGAACTGGAATGTTTGTTACTCAATTTTAAGAAAAACTGCAATGCCTCATGTATTTGTACTACATAATGAACTTTTGGAAACCTAAATAAATCTGTAATTCAAGGATTTTGTTGCAATTCTTGGTTCAAATACCAGAAAATAGTGGTATGGTATCCAACAGCTGAAAACAATTTTTAAAAAGTGCAGGCAGAGTCACTTTGTTAGGAAGGCAATGTTAATAGACTTTTTCTCCTCTGTTTAAAAATATGGTGCACATATAACATAGGACTGTCAATATTGTACCTTGCAGCAGCTGATTTTATTGTTATCTTTAATATTATTGTTGTTTATCTTTAATGTTATCATTGTTTATAAGAAGTTAAAATAAATTTTAATAACTGTTCTAACAAAATGGTGCCTCCACCTCTGCCATTCTAGGCTAGGGCTGCCATATGATGCTGATTTTTGAAGACTCCCATTTTGCTACTGAGGATTGCAACCCTATTCTGGGCACTGATATCAAGTCAGACACTGCCTTTCTTGTCTGCTTTATCCCTGTCAGACAACAATTTTATTCATTTCATTGGATTTCTATTCCACCCTCCCCACAAGAGGGCTCAGGGCGGAACAAGCACTACTCTTCCATCTGTGTTTTCAAACCTAAGTACTGAAGGAAAGAGGAGAATTTCAAATGATGTACCAAAATTGTTCAGAAAGGGAACCAAACTTTGAGTCTCTAATACATGGTTAGTTGCTTCTCATATTAAAAAAAGCCTAATTCTTTTCAAGGGGGAAAACTATGCCTTTCCTCTAATGCTGCAGATGTGGACTCATATTAATAAAGCAACAATAACTCCCTGCATGCTGAAATGTAGAATGTCATAAAGTAGGCTAGGCTAGAACCCCTGTCACTGATATTGTTAGTGATAAACGTGCAGTTTTTTTTTTAATTCAGTTATGAAAATCTTCACCTGTAGACTGGTATAGGCCAAATACAAGTTGTGAGAATTAGAAGTCTTTGTTAACTTGGAATCTTAAGGGAGCCTAGTTAAACTCATCTTCAGGGACCCTGTGCCCTACATGTGGTGGTGGAAAGTGCAGTCAAGTCATAGCTTAATTAAAGTGACTCCTGCTGGGAGTCCCTTCCTTCTCATCTACTTTTATCTGCCCTCCATCCCCATCTTCAGCTTTTCTTCCTTCCCTTCTCCTAGCAGCCTCTACCTGGAAAAACTATGGTCCGGTTGTTCAGTGCTGGCCGCCAGGCCAAGCCCAGTGCAGTGTGTCAGACTGGGCCATGACATAGTGCCAGCCATCAGGCAAGGCTCAGTTGCATGGTTGGGAAACTCATAAGGACTTGCAGAAGGCACCTCATTTCCTTCTGTATCCCCTTTCCCACACTATTGGGGGATAGGGGATGTCTTGAAGAAGTTGTGTTCAGGGGGTTATTTACCTCACGTGCACGCAAAGCACATGCCCACTCCCGAGCTCCCAGTCCTTTCCCCCACACCTTTCCCCCTCCCCTTCCAGCCAGGTAAGAGATGGCAGGGGCTAGAGGGTAGGAGCAGGGGAACTGGGAACCTTTTCCTGTAGCTGCTGGCCAGATGGTTGCTGCAAGTCACCCGGTGGCTGCAGGCAGACCTGGCCCCGATGAGTACTTTCTCAAAGGACAGAATAGCCCTGGAAAGAGCCCTGCCCCCTCCCTCAGTTTTTACAGGCAGAAACCAAAGCCTTGAAGGGGTGATACTATTATGGTTGCCTAGTTATGGTTACTGAATTTGTTTCTTAAAGCTACAGATTCTGCTTTTATTATTTGGGGCAGTTTTCACCTCCCAATTTTTTTTAGTTCAGATTTTTCTGCAAACTTTGCATATTTTAAGGTTTATAGAAAGATCTGTCTTGTCTGTTCCTGGCTACAATTTCTGCATTAAGTATCCACAGATTTGGCCATGTTGAGAATTTGATATATTGATTTCAATATACCCACATTGAGGTCTCAGGAACTTTGGGACTATGTTATGAAACTGCTTGCTGAGGCTAGTAAGAACCATTTTTGTTAGGGACTGGCACCAAGAATGGATAGATAGAAAACAAAAACAAATTTATGTTATGTTCTTTTATGTAAAATGGTGATAATAGCTGTACATTTTTGCATTAAGACGACTTTAATTGTTTTGTAAATATATCCATTTATTTACTATTACCACAGTATGTGAGTTCAACAGGCAAAAAGAATATAAAGTTCACCATGTCTGTTGTTGAAACGGAAGTACTGCTTTTAGGGAACTGTGTTCCTAATAAGAATGACAACAGATGTACTCCACAGACACTGTTCAGCTTTGATTCTTTGACCTTTGACCTTTGACTTCCTCTAAGTGAACGCTAGCTGCATAGCATGTCAGTTTTGAAAATCTTGCTTAGGAAGTATGACTTGATGGGCAATTTATAAATATTTAATCACCACATTAAAAATATGGAACATAATAACCGTTAAAGTTTGACAATAAAAAGACATTTCTCTTTTGATCAAGATAGGTAGAAGAATGAATGATAGGAGTTTTAGAAAGGTGGAATAAAAATTGAGGCTGTTGGGAGTCGGGACAGGGCAACAAAATTCTAAATTTTAACCTGGAAGAAAGTGGATTGGTGCTGTCGAAATATTTGTTACAGAAATCAAAAGGTGTTTTTTTTCTGTTGTCTTAGATCTTGAATTTAGTGCTTAAGCTTACAGACAGTTCACACAAAACCAAACAGATGGCTTCTTTATGTTGGGTACCATTAAGAATGGAGCAGAAAAGTTCAACACAGGATTAAAAAGCTTAATTCTTTATTTTCTCTAACCTTCCTCTCCCCCCATTTTAAAATGGCAACCTTTCATTTATAAATTACTCAAGCTTTGTCCTTCCTTTGGCAGCTGCTGCAAGCTGGTATGAACATTACATAACGTTAAATATTGATTCTTGTTAGATAAAACTATTACAGGGGTATCACTCCTTTCCTATCATATGCACACAGAAATTACTTTTGTGTGATACGTTCCTAGAAATTTTTGACAGCTGGTCCTGTGGCTTGCTCATATCAATATATTGATTAGTTAAATAAGATGAGTTCTGTTAAAAAATGCATATAATAAGGAACAGTTTTTTATGACAAGTTGAATAATGCAATGTATTTAAACAAGAAATTCACTGAGAACATGACTGTAAATCAGATTACTCTTGATTTGCACTAGCTAATACCCCTGGTTATGTTTGTTACCTTGCTTATTGAATTTGAACAAAAGGATAGAAAATGAAGGGATGATGTTGTCTTGGATCACGATATCACACAGTGAAATATATTTCTGAATTGAGGCAGCATTATGATTACTAGGTTTTGTTTAATTTCTGATATGTTTATGGTTTTTGTCTTGTAAAAAAGGGGAACTTTAGAATGATAATTGGTCGCATTAAATAGAATGAAGCTAGGAAGAAAATGACAGCGTTCTGAGATGGTAGAATGGATTTCACGATATCAGACATTAGGTGATTGATTACTTTTTAATACTTTTTTGTTTTGTTTTTTGATTTGTTCTTTGATATTTTACATCGTAAACTACCTGAATAAATAAAAATAAATAATGTTCCCCTATATAAACATTTCTCTGAAGGCAGAAAGCTAGCTGAGATAGAATGTTGATACTTGTGCTAATTTTTTACTTGTGTGGAACTTTGGAATCGGGGACTGTAATATATTGCATGGACTATATTTACTTTGGGTTTTTTCCTGCTTACTAATGTGGGGTTTCCAATATTTGTTGCCGAGCATTTCAATATAGACTTCTGAGGAATAAAGGAGGGGGGCTAGATGGGTGAATGGAGTGCCCTGTGAATGGATAGTAGCTGTACTGTACGGGGCAGAGTAAACGACAGTTTTTAGTTAGTGCACTGAGAGAAAATGTTTATTCTGGTTCAGTCAGGCAATCTGTGGGAAGCCTGAAAGAGTCTGTGTCTGTATTTCTGAGAGAAAATAGATTTAGGCCCAGTAACATCTTAAAGACCAACTAGATTATGAATTTCTGAGAGTCAGTCCGGCAAACTGTGTGGAAAGGGGTCTCATTCTGCCAAGTTCAGTGGATCTGTGTAGTGTTCTGATAAATTCCATTTAGTTGGGTAAACTGTTTGTGTGCCTGAGTCAGTCTGTGTATATCTGAGTAAGCGATTAATCTATGTCAGGTAAGCTGTGAGGGAATGTGTGGATGTGTAGAGAGTTAATTTTCTTAGTGAATACCTGTGTGGAAATTGAGTCTGTGAATATACCTTTAAGAAGAGATAATTATTTGTGAAATCACAAAGCTTAAGAAGTATTCTGAAACCAATACGCTTGCCAAAACTGCAACCATCATTGTAATGATTTCAAGTAAATGTGTCCATGTATCTTTAAATGCTTGGTGAGCTAGGTGAAGAGTGGGGTTGAAAGAAAGGGATGAGTGAGTGATAGGATTGGTTGATGACTAAGAGTGTGGGCAGAGTGAATGCAGTTTAGAGGGAGAGTGGGGGGGGGGGAAGTGGGAGTCAGAAGAAAGCAGGCTAGCTGTGTGCTGCCTGGGTATGTTGAAGTATTTATGAGAGAAATATAACCTGTATGGAACCTGAACTGAGCATGTTTGTGAAAGAACATTCAGTCAGGGAAAGAGAGGCCAGCTGTGTGCTGCCTGAGCAGGTTTAATATTTCTGTGAATAATAGTCAAGAGAAAGCAGGAAAGCTGTGTGCAGCCTGAGTAACTTTAAGCACGTCTGTGAGAAATATTGAGTTAGAAAGAGGCTAACTGTGTGTGAAGCCTTAGAAGAGATCTGTGTGAATGAGTTTAAATGAAGTAACTTTAAGAACCGAGAACTACTTTTATGAAACTGATACACTTCTTGAAAAAATAAAAGTTTATTTTGTTTTTATTATATCCCAGAGTGCCTGTCATTGCTATATCCCATTCCTATCCTCAGGGCCACATAGAACCACGAAGGAGCCTGACGCTTAGGCACGTTACCAAAAGCAAAATTTAAATAAAATATCTTGGAATATAATATTCCTGGTGGCAGCAATCTACCCAGAGGGTGTAAGGGAAAGATTAAAGGTAAAATCTACCCAAGAGAAAGTAAGGGTCATAACAATCATGCTTATGTGATTACAAATAAATTCTACTTTTGTTTTAAAAAATATTATTTTTTACCTCACAATCACCCCCATATGCTGACTGTTCTGTCAAAACCTTCCTATATTAGCAGTTAAACTGAGGAGCTTAAAGGCAAAAGCCTTTGGGGACAGCAAAAACCTTTGGAGGGAGTAAGGGAGGCAGCAATATAAAAGTCACACAAACACAAAAGGGAAAGTGTTCTTGAGGTAAAAGCTTGAGTAAACACCTGAAGCTATGAGTGGAAATAGAAGTGTATTGGTTGTGACCAGAGTTCTTCTGAGTAGAAGTGGGCATGGACTGAAAAAGGGACCAAAATTTTACATGGACTGGGCTGATTTGGTGTTCGCAAGCCAGCGGGTTGTGGGACGCACCTTTTTTCACGGACATGACAAACTTTGACCAGTCCGTCAGTCTCGGTTCATGAAACCAGACATCCTGGTGCCGAGCAATCAATTCCCTAGGCAACAAAGGAGCTGCCAGCGGACCTTCTGCTGCCCTTGAAATACGCCAGTCTTACCCTGAAAGCCTTTTTAGGCAGCTCTGGCTGCCAACCAGAGAGCTTCCATTATTCTCTATGTGAGTGTTTAGTATGTAAGACACAGTGTGGAGCTGCGGTTTCACTTTCCAGCTCGTTACCAGCTTGGAGGAACTGCTTGTTGCAAGAGTTTTTTTCGGATTGCACCAGAGGGAAGCTTGGAGCTTGTGTTGCAGCAAGGCTCTGGGTGGGAGCAAGCTTATTGGGTTTCCTCAGCTAAGGAGCTCATTCTTGTTTCTCCTTTTTTTCCTTTCAATTCTTATTTGCTTGTGGGGTGGTGGACTAGCCTAGGGCTGTGCCGCAACCCAGACTCAGAGCTGCAGTCAGGCTCTGGGTGCAAGCTTATTAGTTTTCCTCGGCTGAGGGCTCACTCTTCTTTCTCCTTTTTTACTTTCAATTCTTAATTGCTTGCGGGGTGGTAGACTAGCCTAGGGCTCTGCCCCAACCCAGTCTCAGAGCTGCAGTTAGGCTCTGGGTGCAAGCTTATTGGTCTCCTTGAGAGCTCACTCTTCTGTCTCATTTTTTCCACTTTCACTTCTTATTTGATCATGTGGTAGCTAACCTAGGGCTCTGCCAATTGCTGCAAGCCAATGCAAGTCAATTGGAGTTTGTGGCTCCTATTCTGTGTACTGGAAGTTTCCTGGGAGTGGCCACTTTGGGGGTCTGTAACTCGAATGTCCAAAATGCAGTCTTGGCCAAACTTGGAGGGTGGCTAGATAAGAGCCTGCTGAAGACACGCTGTGAGTTTGGCATCTCTGGGTGCAAAGAGGGCAGTGCTAGGGTCCCCAGATGTGCTAGGGCCCCCAACAAACCAGTCCGCGAACCAAGACGGGTTCGTGAATGAGATCCTGTTTTCTCTCCTGGATCTTTCTTTCTTCAGTTCCATGGCAGAGGAATTCAGCTTACTTTTTAAAAATCCTGCTTTCTACTCTCCCACCCTCCTTTAGCTAATGGATCACTTGGATCACTCCCTAGACCTCCTGTTTTCTCTTTCACATAGTAGCATTTAAGTACTTCCTTCAGTTCCATGTCTCTTCTGCAAACTTAAAACAACCATAGTTTTCTGAGCATTTGGAATATCAGTAAAAGCACACCCAATCAGTGTCTCGGGTGTCATTATCTTCCATTAAGGCTTTTTAACTGATAATGTGCATGCTTTTTATGAATATGAAATGGTAACAGCATAATTGGCTGTCTGAAGACGGGGCTTTTTGGATTTTTTTTTTGCCAAAACTATCTAATTCTGAAAAGTTGTGTTGGGCCAATATAACTTATGAATGTGCTTCAAGGACTTGACCAACTGTCATGATGTTTAGAATGTGTCTATGTTAGAGTTTGTCTTAAAAGCACTAAGACTAGAAAGAATTAGCTGCCTTTATTAAAATTACAGACTTCCTGCTGAATTTTTAATTTATTTAGAAAATTTATATGCTACCTCTCCAAAGACCTGTTCAAGGCAGCTCACAAAGTAAAATGATACAATAAAATCATAAAACCAACAGCATAAAAATTGCACAGAATGTTGCATAATTTTTTTCTGACACATTCTCATGGTAGTTAAATATCCTATGAGGAATCATGGATGGTCTCTAAATTTTGCCCATCATTAGAAGACAAACATGTTTCTTTTTATATCTTTATGTGGGGCCATAAAGAAGCATTTCCAGGATGTTGTCTTTTAGAGTGCAGCTCCCTATCAGTGTTTTCAGACTGTCAAACTAGCTTCTCTTCTCAGGGCAAAATTGATGAGGAAATTTGTAAAGGCCTGCAATAAGAAAAGCCCAAATCTAAAAAGGAGAAGAGGGATCCACATTAGGTAGCAGCTCTGCAGCTTTATTTCAGCTGACTTCTACCAGTAAATATTAGTTTATGGCTGAAAACTAAAAGCCTTATGAGTAATTTCCACATGAAAAACAATGTTTATTCCTTTTTATGTTTTGAAAAAAAAGTGAACTTTTTGAAAGGTTCCCATACACTTGAGAACTTACAGCCTTTTAACCATTCCCCATTCTTATTAACTATAAATGACACATGCTGCAGCCCCCAAGAAGTCTACGTTAGCCAAAGCAAAAATAGTCATCAAGGAAAATTTAATACTGCTTTTGGAGGTTATGAAAAAGCTGGCACAAACAAGAATATTTGCAATAATATTTGAAGTCGAATTCAATTAAGGCTCAGTTCAAATGTTCTGATAGCTACTCCCTCCCAACAAGAGCAGCCACACATTGGATTATGTTGGTTGCAAACATTTTAAGATCCTCTTCCTACCAAGTTCTTCTAGAACAGATCTCATGAGAGGTAACAATAACCATGTGTATGTGGAACTCACAGAAAGTGTGGCTTGATGCTGGCACAGGGTCTCAGACACATTCCAGTGGCTGACCCAGATAGAAAAGGGATTTAAACGTGCTTCCATCAGGTCAGTTCTTATATGGATGCATGTTTTGTCAATGGGAACCATACCGCAAATTAATTGTTTGAGACAGGGAGATTGGTGAATCACAGAGCTGCAAGGGACCTCTAGAATTCCTCATCCCTGTGTGCTAGCCTAGCACATCGAAGGGCCACTCTTCTTATTTATAGAACAAAATTTGAGAGCAGTAGCACCCAACAAAATTTTCCAGGGTATAAGCTTTTGTGAGTTAAAGCTCACTTTATGAGATACCAGTAAGCTTTGGAAAATTTTGTTGGTTTCTAAAAGGTGCTACTGAATTCAAATTTTGTTCTGCTACTACAGACTAATATAGCTACTCATCTGATACTTTTCTTATTTATGTATTTATTTAGAAAAGTTCTATGTCACCTCTCTGGAGAACCCACTTGAGGCTGCTGAATATACATATTTTTTATTATTAATTTTTTATTTTTATTAAAATCCCTGCACTAAAAAAAAAGACAAGAGCATAAAAATGGCATAAAGCAGCTTTAAGAGAGTCTCATAAAACAATTGTAGTGAACTTTTGCTGTACTGACTCAAGTCCATTCCATCTCCTACAACCTGACCCAATCACATGGAGAAAAGGTATTTACTGTGCTTGAATTTACCTCTTGTATCTTCTCCCTGGAGCTTTTAAACAGAATGTGACCTGCGGACTGGGGCAGAGACCTCTGTCTTTTTCCTGTGTCCTACTCCAAGTATAACCACAGTGAAGACGTACTTTAACTATAAAACATCAGCAGTCTGCAGGGTGGCTCCCACAAATGCATCTGTGACGGACTCAGCTTCAAAAGCTGGGATTGCCGGACAGTAAAGAGGATGGTTGACAGGCCTTTTGGGGCTAGCCTGAAATGGCAGTTGGGGATGGAATATTGAGGGGTTGACAGTTGGAGTAAACTGTCGAGTGAAGAGAGTTGAAGTCTGGCTTCTGACCAGAGAGGGTCAGCCAGAGAATCCTCTGTGGGAGGAAGTAATGTTTGTGAAGCACTTTTAGTCCTTGGACTAAAGTGGGAAAAAACAGCACTAACTCCTGCTTAGACGTAAGAGATCTGGGAATTATAGTGGGCCAAGGAAGCGGATAGAGAGGAGTCTCCCCTTCGGCCACAGGATCAGGGTTATAGCTGGAGCATAACTAGGGCTTTTTTTCTGGGAAAAGAGGTGGTGGAACTCAGTGGGTTGCCCTTGGAGAAAATGGTCACATGGCTGTTGGCCTTGCCCCCTGATCTCCAGACAGAGAGGAGTTGAGATTGCCCTCCTCACCGCTGAATGGCACGGAAGGCAAACTAAACTCCCCTCTGTCTGGAGATCAGGGGGCGGGGCCACCAGCCATGTGACCATTTTCAAGAGGTTCCGGAACTCCGTTCCCCCATGTTCCTGCTGAAAAAAAGCCCTGAGCATAACTATAATGCCTGCCCAGTAATTTGAAAGGGTTTGACACAGTGGAGCACACTAAGGTCTGCTAAAGAGGAGAAGTCATGCTGTTTGTATATTAGAAGTGGAGCATCTAACTTATAGGAGAGCCAACCACAGAAAGTGTTTAATGTAACACCTGTAAAGTCTGATAACACCAAACGCTCTAGTACAAGCCAGCAACTTAAGAACAGCGCCAAGTGTTTTGTGCCTCACACCAGTGAAGTGTTCTGTTTAAAAACCTCTACATTATTTTCAGTTGTAAACACCTGCCTACCTGCCTTCTTATTTTACCTTCTTGTAAATAAACCTGTTACAGCATCTTAGTTCCCATTGTGGTTCAATTATTGATCCTTCTCCACAAAGACAAAGGCTTGTTCTGAAAGCAGGAGGAACGGTAGTGGTTGTGCTAGATGCTCCAAAGTAAGTTATGAGGAGAAGGCATCCAAGCAAGACTGCTTGAAATATTCCCTGCTTTCGATAATCCCTTTGAGAGTAAGTCACATGACTTAGCTGGTTACTGAAAAACTACGTTGACAAATATTTGCATAGGTTTTTGTGCTGTTTGGCACCCCTTTATTCCTTTGGGCTACTGTTTCTTCTTGGTGTAATTTTTTTCCTCCATGGTAAAGATACACAGACCAAATCCTGGTTTCATACCAATAGTAGTGGAGTGACCAGGCAATTCCACTCTGTATACTTAGTTATATTAAACATGTTTTCATATGTTGTGAGGATAGGTATGCCAGCCTGAGCTGCTTGGAAAAAGAGTAGGATAAAAATATGATGAATAAACATTCACTGACCTGGGTCTAGTTCCCATGACTCTGACACGCTCCTGTATGCTAGACAATTTCTGTCTCCTTCATCCTTGCTCTTCTGATGGCGTTGAGGACTGAGTCTAATTTCTTTCCTGGAACAGAAGTATTTAAGATGTATGATATACTGCGATGTTACTACTTATATTCCGGTAGTACCTCTCCCCAAATACTTGGAATGTGAGATGAATGTCCCAGATTGTAGCCTTTCCAAACCCTTCTCATACAAAGCTATACTGCTTTGATAATTCTGTGCCCTAAAGAAATGACCATCATGACCTGCCTATACTTAACTGGTGGTCAGCATTATCACCAAGTAAGGTTGTTTACAAATTGAAAAAGAGCATGTGTGTTTAATTTATTTTTGATATTTGCCGTTCACAGCTGTCTAAACGTGACAATGAGAATCTTGTTGCCTATAACAAACATCTCCCTCCAGAATGTATCTTGTACAATTTGCAAATTACAAACTACAAATCACAAATCAACAAATCAGGTACAAAATTTCTGTCTGTGTGAGTTTAGTCATTCTTAATTCATCCTGGTCTTTTGAATTCCTCATATTAGTTAATTTTAGATTTGATTTATTGCCCAGTAATTTACAATGTTTAATGTTTTTCTCTTGTTAATTAAGCCACAACTCTTTTTTGATCACTTTCTTATTAATCCTTTGGGGCTAAAATTATTTTTGTGTATCTCATTGATATTTTAGAAATTGCTTTGTTTCAGTAAAAATTGATAGCTCCTCATTAGTGTCTTCTATTGGTTGTGGTTTTCTTTTTTCACTTTATATTCTTTATGTTCCTTTTTGAATTGTCCATGTTTCATTTCATTCAGTTTTCATAACAAGCTAGAAAGCCTACTGAAAGAGATGAGATTTTTCCACACCCTGAAAGTATTTTCCTTATTTTGAAATTTATTCTTATATTCTTAACAAGCCAGAAGATCTACCACATGCAAGAAGATGTTCAGTGCCCTCAATTTAATTGCAAAACAATGCATGGTCTTTTAACATCTCTCCAGGTAGTAATCTGGGAGCTGTAACTTAAACCTGATCATAATGCATCCATATCCACAGTCAAGTGACACATGGAAACTTGGTTCAAGATTAGAGTGACAAGCAGCTCCCACAATAAGCTCCTTTTATTATATGATGTGATTCTCTAATTTTAAAAGTCCATGGATGAGGCTAAGACGTTTGTCCTTGCTTTTGGCCATTCTTTCTAAATTAGGAGTCTGATGTCTAGATTATATGGTACAGACCTTTTCCATGCACATGGCTTGGGAATAGAGGGTGTGGATCAGTGGCAGAGCCTCTGCTTGACATGCAGAAGGTCCTAGGTTCAGTCCTTGGCATCTCCGGTTAAGGATCTGCCTGTAGATGATGTGAAAGACCTCTGCCTCAGAAACTGAAGAACTGCTGCCAGTTTGAGTAGACAATACTGACGTTGATGGTCTGATGGTCTGATGCAGTATAAGGCAGCTTCATATGTTCACTGATAATTTCAGCATTGCTATAATTTAACATAATTTGTATCCTCTTCTTTTATAGAGGCCATTTTCAGACAAGCCAATCACAACAGCATCGTCTTTGACTACTGTATCTTTGAGTTCAATTGTATTAATGTTTGATAATTTACATAGTTGGTTCTTGCTCTCATTATTTTATAATTATTCTTTTCCATAGAACTGCGGCCACTGCTGTAATATCTGCAATTTTGAATTAAAAATTAAAATAATAAATCCATCAGATATCTTCTCAAAATTTTATTCCAGACTCTAATTTCATTTTCTTGCTCATTGATGTTCTTCTTTTCCTGACCGAAATAACAATTGCTATTATCACTCAACAGCATTAATCCACATTGAATTCTGTTGAAAGGAATGGAAACACTTGTGCATTGTTCTTGTTCAATTTTCCTCGACTGCATATTCCTGTTTCAACTTAAATTTAGAAAATCCCATACAATTCAAAAATGAAATTGACAGAGATGAATAGAATGATAAATACTACTATAGAGTCAAAGGGTAATCACCAACTAGGATCATAGATGACACATAAGTGGAGAATGCAGAGAGTATGTCTGTTTGTCTCTTATTTCTACTTTCTGTGTTTCTCTTTGTATTGCAGCCTAGCTACTGAATACTTATTTGTGCTGGGCAAGCATTCTTCAAAATGGTGGTTTTAATAAATTTAAATACTATACATTTTTGTAAAAATTACTTAAGGCTATTCTCAGGGAAACTTTTTGTTTCCTAATTTCATGTGAACCATGTTGTCTATGGACACAATTATGACATCTTGACAGTGGTTCTCATAGCCATGGTGGCTGAAGCACATGCTGCCTCAAAGCATATTTCTCAAAGTTGATCAGGCTCTATATGTTGGCCTCAGTGGGGCCATTTCACATGAGGGAAATGGTATAGAGAACAGGCTGAAACCCAAGCTCCACTCTGTTGCAGTTCTTCTCCAAAATGAGGCTCTTTCTAAAAGAAAAATGCTTAGGAGCTCTTGCATAGAACCCCCAGAATCACTTAGAGTTTGGTATTCAATTGCAGAAATCACTATGAAGCAGCATGAAGGGAATTTGATTCTCTTAAGAGAATAGGTCAAGATGTGTCTGTGGAGAGCATGGTTAAAATGAGACCAATTTCCAAAATAGACAGAAGTGTGGAAATCTTGTCATCTTCAATTCATACCAGTTGCGCAACTGTGTCTTCCAAGGTTCTCGGGAAACTTCCAAAGGAGACAAAACAAAATAACTGAGTTCTGAAACTAGATCAGGTAAGAAAGGTGTTCTACTACTTATGGGATTGAAGAACTTGCCACTGTGAATACTGTGAAGGTCTACTAGTATCATATTGCTATTAAATTAGGTGGAGAACAGAATGTTCTAGTGGCTCCTGCTCTATGGAACTCATTCCCTGTCTCCTTCTACATGGGGGTGATTTCCTGTTGTGGACTCATCCTTGCTCCTAAAGAGTGTTGTAGTGATATACCTACTGCCATTTTTTTAAAGAAAGTGGCAAAAGGCCAACCGGGTCTTGGGTGGTGGGCATGAGGCCATTGCAAGGGGAAATGGTGCTGGATGTAGGTGAAGAGATTGGACAAGCTGGATTTTCCTGTTTACATTTTGGAAAAAATATGGCTTGACTCTGATGTTTTAGGAAAGATTAGTGCAAACCAGGTTCCAGAAACTTTGGAGCAAACCCTGGAAAACCATGGAAGGTAATGGGAAGAAAATGGGTGGAGGACAATATCATGTGGATGCAAAAAACTCTGCTCCTATTTGAAAGTCAGTGGAGCAAATTTATCATGTGCAAGCAGCCCGAAAGAGATGAGGATGACTGCATCTTTGTTTAGGTTTTGCATGCTTTAAAGACTATTTTTTTAAAAATGAGCATTTAATCTTTAGTGATTGGCTTGAATATGCAATCCAGTAATTTTTTAACAGGAGGTATTTTAGGAGAGTATTTGTAAAGAGAACTCTTAATTTTAACTTGGCTGTACTGTGTTTGCCTTGGTCTGTCCTGTTAGGTTCTATTAAATTTTTAACGTTTTGTTTGTTTTTATGTTCATTTGGATGTATTATGTAAATTGGTTTCTAAGATTATGTAGATCAGTTTTTTTCAAAGTAAATTAATAATCCTCATGGAGCCACCCACAGAATGGACTTGTCATGTCTCTCAGATACCGTATTTCTTTTGTGACCTTCCTTTGTGACTGGAAGCATCTTGCTATCAACAATGTTTTCCATTGCATGCCCTACATGTTGCACGGCCAGAAATCAGTCTCTCTCAATCACATGCACAGCAAATGTGACTAAGATTTGGTTGTGAGTTGCAGGAAAAAACCCACTTCAGTTCCTTGTGGATACCAAATATCCCAAGCTAGTAGACAGGACAGTCAAAAAGCTGACTAGGATGATCTCATTTGGCCCATGGGTGCTTACCAGGACAGGCAGCACTTCAGACATGTGGGTCCTAAGTTGTAAAGAACTTTAAAGCTAAGAACCATCACCTTGAA
Source organism: Eublepharis macularius (assembly GCF_028583425.1). Classification (NCBI taxonomy): domain Eukaryota; kingdom Metazoa; phylum Chordata; class Lepidosauria; order Squamata; family Eublepharidae; genus Eublepharis; species Eublepharis macularius. The sequence continues at coordinate 94,619,341 of NC_072795.1, forward strand.
TTGAACCTGGAGGCAAACATGTTAGCCAGTGCAGCTATTTCAGCACTCAAGATACTTGTTCATATTGCTCAGCACCCATCAATAGGCAAACTGTTGCATTTTGCAGTAGCTGAGGCTTTTGGGCTGACTTTTGAGCTTGCCCCACAAAGTGCATTTCCCAGGGGTTATGGTGGCATGGATGTCCAAATCAGCAGAAGGGTGAATCTTGGAGAAGCTTTCAATAAAATGTCAATGATAAATCATTTCTAGTTTAACCTGTTTCTGAGGATCTAAAAGCACAACCAGACTTGGATCCTAAGCCTTACTTCTGCTGATACGATGTTTTGCTCGTTGCAGGGATAGTTCTCTGCTGCATTTCTCAGGTATTAGCATCTTCCGTTCATGCAAGACAAGCATTTTTCAATGACCCAAAAGTGCCAGAGGCCCGCACCACAATGGAGGATTGCCCCCTCAATGAATGAAACACAGCCCAAGTGGAAGCAAAGTTTAGGACTGAAGCTCGACTTTCCCTATGACTAGCTGGTGACAATCCAGTAACTTCAAAGGTCAGCAGGAAAGGTTTTCATCAAAGGCAGTATGAAAACAGTTTCATTGCTCAAGAACATGAATGCATTGTCAAATGTGTAATACTCTAGAATCTAATAAAAACAATACCTGAGCAAGTCTTTAAATCTTTTTTATTGCTTATAGAGTAGTCTGAATCTTTTAATGTGCTTAGAAGCTACTGGTTGCATACTTGGGTTGAAGACTTTGATATTCTGAGTTTGGGTCCTGTTCCCCCCACCTCAGAAACCAATGGCAGTACAAACATTGCCTAATGACATAGTGACCAAAAAAATCAATTTGTAATCTGATTTGAGGTTTTTGATTTCCTCTGATGAGTTTAAATTTCATTAAAAGCAACCTTATTCAAACATAAAAGAAATCCTTGAAGGGTAAAACAGGGAATTGTCTCAAAGCATCTCAACTCTTTTGTGCTATTTATTCATTGCATTAATTGTGAGGTACAACATGTGGTGTCGTTTGGCAGATGTACTGTTATCAAGCCTGTGATCAGTGAGAGGAGGGAGAGAAAGCACAAGGGCTCACATTCAAAAATCGTTCTTTGGCATATTGACACTTTAGTTATCAACAACCCTTATTATCTGCTTAGAGCTAGATCACAGCTTGCTAGTGACATAATAAGCCACAAATCACTGATGGTGCCTTCTTTCTGCATTCTCTTAATTGTATGTATTCTCTAGAAAAAATTATCATTGGGGCCTCTTGTCTTGATGAGAAATTGACATTTTCTGACTGATTATTTGGGAGCACTATGTGAGGTAGATAAGACTTATAGTTGTCTTATAGGAGGGCAGGCATTCTTTCCAGGGCCTCTTTATTGCTCTAGTTGACCCACTTGATGAGTATGGATTTCATGAGGTCTTTTTCAGCATTTGAACTATAAAAGGTTCAGAATGACACCACCCCTTATAGACAAAAGATAACCTTGCCCTTTGAATATATTGATTCTTTATTAACTAGGCTGTTTAATGCAATGAAATGAGGCATTAGATTGAAGTCCATTTCAAGTGCTTTGAATAATCTTTAAAAGCTTGAAAGACTTTAAAAGGCTTCTCTACAGTAATTGGCATATATTTTTAGTGTCTCCATTCCTTAGTTTTGATTAGAAATATAAAGATAAAAATTCTTAAAGTCCCTCTAAATTGACTTAACTCTTTTTCAAACCGCAGCTATTACTATGCTACACATACTTAAGGGGCACTCATCGCATATACCTGGGTGAACACATTAACTCCTTATTGTACAGGAGGTGATCTATCACCCAAGGATTCATATTTTATAGTTTTGAATGTATTTTTCTTTTATGCATTTTGAGTTTCAGCTATACACTTAGTTTCTCATGATTTCAACATTCAGAATAACTGCAAACAAAATAGTGCTGAAAGGTAAGGTATTACTCTGACTTTCATCCTTGTAATGTCTTTCTTCTGAATAAGTGGGATGCATCTGATGAAAATGCTCCTATTTAAGGATCATGCAATGTTTACAAGTACCTCATGAAACACAAATATATGCAAAATAAAAATGTGTAAAATTCAAGATACCATCCTGCTTGAATTATTTACTGTCATCCAAAGTGTCTGATGCTGAATTCTGAAGGTGCAGTGGAGCTTCTAAACCACACATTTCCCAAAGGATCTTCCCTCCCTTATGGATGACCTGCTCATGAATTTCAGTGGAATTCCAGAAGTGTTAAAAATGCAGTAAGCTGCTAGATCTCATTTCACACAACATGCAGATGATGGCAAGAAGAGCAAACACATAAATGTGGGAAGCTCTCAAGAATGCTTACTATCGTACTCTGCACTAGAACAACATCATCTGTCCTCTCCATGGTAATGTGGTGATGCTAAAACAAGGAAATGTTTTGTCACGAAGGGGGAGAAGATAAAACACATCAAGCACCAGTAAGATGAGGTTTAGGATTAATTTTATCTGTCTTGGTTATATATGACTTACATTGATTCATTTTAGTAATGTTCAAAGAACATATGTCCTTAATTCAGTGAAGAGTGAATTAAGTCTAGTCTTCTGAGTCTAAACCTGGAATGTGTTTGGACATTACAGTCAACACCAGCAAGCAGATGCGTGACTGTAATATTCAAAGAGACCATAATATGAGAAAATGAGATCATAATATGCATTCTTAGGTGTATAGGGCCCGATTTATCATCAAAAAATAAATATAGGGCCTGATTTATCATCAAAAAATAAATAAGAAAGGTTATTGGTTTATCATTTGTGAGTTCCCCAATGCTTTAGCTAAGGTGCAGTAATGTCATAGAATGTTCACATTCTAATTGCTGACAGAATTCTATCAACAGCAGATTTTTGTCTCCAGATGAAATGTTTTTAGCTTTGAGAAGCTTCACACAGTAGCTAAGAATGGGAGGAGTTCCTTGCAGTTGGAGGAACATATGGGAGGAAAAGTGTAGTGTTGGCAGAGATGAGGGGAGCTAGAAAGTAGCTGAGTTAGAAAGAGGGGCCAGAAACAAGTGGATTGAACTGAGGAAGACAGGCTAGGCCATGGTTGTAGAACAGGGATCTGACTTGGATGGAGTGAGGTAAATTGAAGAGAAGGAGATGCAGGAGAAGGCATGCAGCTGAAGAAAGTAGGTGGAGGGAGGAAACTGCACACAGTATTTGGGAAAGGGAGATATTGTCTTTAAATGAACTGTGGATGGACAGGATAGGGGATGGTAGACCAGTGCACCAAGGTCCAATGAAGATAAACACAATTTCGTATGAGCTTATGAAGATGCCTAAGCAGCCTATTGATTCATTTACCAATCCCTCATATTTTTATACCCTAACTGGCACTAACTGAGAGGTCTTTTCCATCCCTGCTAGCAGGGACCTTTTCACTGAAGATGCTGGGGACTGATTCTGAGACCTAATACATGCCAAGTATATGCTCTATCCCTAATTTAGAGCTGCATTCCATATGGTAAAGATGCAGAAATTCTATCCTTAGAAGTAAGGTCTATCCAGGATTTGAACTTGCGCTGAAAAGCAATTCTTTCACTTATGGTCATGAGCATTTAACTTTCTCCGTAATTTGTCTTTGTTTTGTATTTGTAGGGATCTGCTTGTTTTGGAGGGGTTAGAGGGTTGTTTGGTTTTTTTTGGAGGGGGTGTTAACTAGTGGTGGTGGTAGTTTGTTTTCAAAACTCTTTGAAGGATTTGATATTTTAATGTAATTGATTGTTCATCACCTTAAGCTCCAAATGTGTTTTATAATCTTTTTAAATAAAAAAGAATTGCTGGGATATTGCAGTGATTTATTGTAGAGCCAAACTTTGTGATTTTGATAATATCTATCCTACTTTGAGTCCAAGAAGATAAGGCAGAATAGAAATGTTTTAAATAAATAAATAAAATATATAATTAATGAAAATGTACAAATGCGTATATAAGAAAAAGAATGTTACTCTTTCTTCTCAAATCCATACTTATTAGAACCTGATGAAGCAACCAGTGAAGAAAAAAGGAATGTTTTTGTTGACTTTCAGGGGTTGGATTGTTTTCTTAAGACCAATGTTATTACATACTTGTTTCTCTGCCTCACTCATCAATAACTAAAATCTCTGTAGCTGTTAGTGTACAGAATTATTGAAGATGTGCACAGAATTATTGACTTTTTCATGTAGAAATACTTAAGTATACAAGTTTCAAAGTATTGAGTATAATACTTATGGGATGTCTGTTCATAGAGAAGGGAAGTCGTATATCCCTGTTCTGTCAGAGATATAAACTATGCTCAAAAGTTTTTAAAAGAGTAAGAAAAGGAAATACAGTTTTACTCTCACATAGGTAAAACACTATCCGCCCCCCCCCCACCGCTCCCTGCAATCTATTTTTTTCTTTAAATGCCAATAACAAAATGGAAGCGTTAAGGTGGTGTTCTGTGGCTGTGTTTAAAGCACAGAAAGGGATTGGGGGTAATAACTGTAGCACCAAAACAAGAAATACATTATAAGAGGTATCTAGCATCACTGTGAGTTTATAAGTATTGCTGCTGGTTTTGCACAACAGTTGCATATTACCCCCCCCCTCCCCGCCAATCCCGGCAGCACTAATCATGCTACTAAGTTGGCTCTTAAGGGGATCCAGTGCAATTCACCTTAGCTTACTAAGCAAGTCAGCTTGCCATTCTCCTGTCAAGCATCAAGATCCCATAGTAAAATCAGATACCAGAAAATTACTATTTGACATGTATACTTTTATCCTACCATATAAAATAAAAACTGTATTGGCACCGACTCACTTTTTATCCCCATGTAGGCGCACTAGCACACCCTTCTGCGGGGATAAAAAGTGAGTGTTGGCAACATGGTTTGCATTGGTGGTCTCGAGGAGGCCGTGGGAACAGTGGGAAGGCCCAGCCATGGTGGTGCAACTGCTGCAGGGCCTTGGGAGGGCCGTGCCACCATGCTGGGCCTCCTTGCCACCTGCATAGGGTTGTCAGTCCTCTGCTGAGGGCAGGGGATCCCTTGCTCCCACCCTCTACCCCCACTTACCTGTCTGGCAGCAGGAAAGATGGAGATACGTTCCTCCAGGGGTGCGCTCCCTGGTGGTATGGCACGCTCCCACGTGCTACAGTAGGCCAATTTCTGCTCGAAAGGGGTTTGTTTCAGCCCACTGCGGCGCAAAGGAGTGCTCCAGGGCTTGTTGTTCCACTCCAGCAAAGTCCCGGCCTCCGCAGCGGCCTGATTTAGCCCTAATCTGGCCCATTTGGGGCCAAATCAAGCTGCTCAGCGCTCAGTGTCATGCTGCACTGGCAGAGCTCCTGCTCTCTGTAGAAGCTCAATTTGGGCTGATTTGTCCCATTTTGGGCCGAAATGGGCTGCTGCAGAGCACAGGAGCACTCCAGGACCCATCGGGGCAGTTCAGCAGCGCTCCTGCGCTCTGCAGTGGCCCAATTTGGCCCACTGCGGAGCACAGGAACACTCCTTGGGGTATCATGTGGCCTGCATGATGTCATGTCCCAGAAGTGACGTCATCGCATATCCCAGGAGCGCATGTGCTTTATGTGTGTGTGGAAGGATGACCCAGAGGTGAGTGCCAGGTCTTCTGCCCAGAGAGTAAGAGGACCTGGCAAACCTACGCCTGTGCCAGGCCTCTAAAGGGTTGCAGAGGTGGCAGGGAGGCCTGGCATGGTGGTAGTGCCCTCCCAAGGCCCTGTAGCAGATGCAGAGAGGCCTGGCATGGGGGCACGGCCCTCCCAATGCCCCACGACAGGGGTCTGCCAGATCAGTTTTCTAGAGCACATCATTTTTTCCCACACAACGGGCTCTGTTGCTAGTCACGTATAACCACTTCATACATTGACGTTCATCACTAGGTGAGTGTAATGTCAAGTGATGATATATGTTTGGAACACTAGAGAGTTTTCATGTAGTCTGATATTAACTTGAACATAACAGCTTTCAATATTGTTGCATTCATTCATGCTCAAGCTATGAAATATCTGGTGTATGTATGTATACGTATATCTAAATCTGAGGGTAAATTTTAAGATTTTAAAATGAAATTAAGAATCCCAACTGTTGTTGGTTGTGCTTTCTGTTATTTTAATAATCAAACCTGAAAAATTACCAGAAGTGAAATTCACAGACAAGAAATACTTTAATTAAATATTGTGTAAAATGAACATTTTTATACAGTTAAATATCTGAAAAAATGTACAGATAAAACAATCTTATTGTAGGGTCTTTAACAGTAAAATCTACCATTTAGTGAAATTTTCATTTGGAGACAATGAAGCGATGAGTGCATTGACTAATTCATCTAAAACACAAACAGATTGCATTTATGAAGAAACTTGCACACTTTCTTAACATGTATGCATGATCTTTCTTTTAAGATCAAAACCTTACTTATACAAAATAAAACTGAGGCAATTCAGTTTCAAAGTGACTTCTTAGGCTTTTCCACTTAGCTAAGCCTTGTTGGCTATCACAAAATAAATGTGAAATACATTTATTATTTGTGATATATTGTATCAATTTTAAAACCTTTTATAAACATCTGAAAATGTGCATTTTGTTGTTTAAAAAGAAAAAAAACGGTCCCTCCTTTTTGCTTTGAACTTTAGTTCTGCTGCAGTTTGCAAAAAATGTTTTGCAGTGCTGCATTTACAAAGCATTTAGTGCAAAGAAATAGAGGGGGGAATCAGTTGTTTCTCAGTCTAAAAATTGGCACTAACAGGCACAATATATTAAAGAGGTCATTCCAGTTTTTAAATTACAGTCATTGCTGTAGGCCTTGCTACAAAACAAGAGTTCTGTAAATAAAAACAAATAAAAATCATATATGATCCCAATTGTATATGAAGCCTTTCTGTTAAACAGTGCTAAGAGTGCAGCAGAAAGCAGACACACAAAGGAGTGACATAGCTGTACACCAGGGATACAAACAACCAAGCACTGCAACAGTGCGACTGCTGGCCATTTCTATGGGGTTGATACTAACCTCATCGAATTGAACAAGACATGCACAGCAATAGTGAATGGGTAGATTGCACCCTCAGGTTTGTGCTTTTGTACACCATAATTCATCCATATGAAGTAGTGATTAACATTTGTGGTGTAAGCCTGTGTGATAAAACAGCACAAAAATTCTTCAAAGAAGTCTACTTTTAAGGCATCCGAGAAGTTAATGTGGCGAACATTTTAATTAAAACATCAGAAGTGAATTTTATTTTATTTAAACTTTAGGCTTCTGAATTTTTTTCAGTAAACACAGTTCAGCTATGTGGCAAAGTCATGGGTGGCAGATAAAACGACTTCTTTACAATCTTTTTATAAAAGAAACGAGAATAAAACTGATGAAGAAAATTTAAAAACAAAAACCTGGACGCAAAATAGGAGAACTTTTTTTTTCTTGTGGCTGCATCACATGCACGTATCCTACTAGTATTTATTACAGCCATGTGGCACGATTTTGTTTTAACTATACAACAAACAACTTTATTTCAAAATTATTTGTTCTGATAATTTAAAAATAATATAAAAATAAACAATGCTTTTCCTCAAAATAACAAAAGGATGGAAAGACCAAACAAATAAAACTTTTTGAAATACAAATGAAATGAATGAACACAAATTTATTTTAACAGAAAAATATGAAGGCAACTGTTCTTGGCTTAATGCTTTTCACAGCATCACAATACCAGTCAATGACAAAAACATACATACAAGAAAAAAACTGATGGAAAGCAATATACAAAATTTCAAAGATAAATACAATATTTATAATTGATATGTTACAAAACAAATTCCCTTGGTGATTGCAAGTGTTTATGTGAAAGAAAGTGTTGCAATGTATGACTATTTTATTCCTTATCTTTATAAGGAATAAAATTTGCTCTTCTAAATATTTAAGTGGATCTGAAAAAAATTCAAGACAAGTGTATAAATATTTAGCTACAACTTTGGCAAAATCACAAAAGTCTACAATTTTATAACCACATACAAAACACATTAGGGAAGAAGGATCTAGAAGTCAAAAGGACAATTTTCTGGTACAAGAAACATAGACTTCACAGTAGCCTAAGAATGCAATAGTATACAGTGCTAGCAAAAGTTGAAAAAATGTTGCAGATCACACTTGCTTAACAGGAAGCTCTAGCAGTGGAAGTATATTTTTACCAACAGACAGTAGCATTTTTTCCTCTGTCAGTGTGCTTGTTGAAGGCAAGAGAATTCAATATCAAAGTTACAATTTCTAACTACAATAAGTTACAAAGTTCCATTTCATTAAGATGAAGTTAAGCAATGATAAACCCTCCCACCCATCCCCCAGCTCCCAAAATTATCCCAGATCATATATTCATCCTTTTTTTTTCCAGTTTTGATGGCTCATACCTCCTTGGCCCCCTTTTTTCACCACAAAAAAATATTTCACATTATAGAGATACACAACCATTGTGAATCTAGTTATGAGTACAGAAAAAAATGTTTTGGAGGCGTTTTCATCAGTGTTTCATGATAATCAAAATGGTGCATCCACAAAGTTTTTCCCGACACATAGCAAGTACTAGACATAGCCAAGACGTAATCAGAAACTTTATACAAAATAGGCGTCGCTTTTTCCTTTTTCTTCAGGACCAAGAAATGTGAAAATATGAGAGAAGTTCAGTCAATAAAATGGAATTGTTCATGAAGAAATTGATTGTTTGCATGTTGATTCTTAATAGTTTAAATAAAATCTTTAAACAAAGTTTTTTTTGTAGCATTTCAACGTGTTGCTGATTGTATTTTGAAGATACTGGTTCCATCAGCACGTCGTATATACTAAACTTGTCCCCTAAAAAGCTCATCTTCTGAAGCTTGGTGCTATGGTACGTAAACAAAAATGAATTTTACATTGGCGGGACTACAAGCCCAGACATAGCTGAAAGAGAAAGAAAAAGAGCTATTGAAACAGATATCTATGTATATCCATGTATTACAAGTTACAAGGAGAAAAAAACAACTGCCATGTATGAATATTTCCCAGTAGCACCAACTTCTACAAAAAAAACCCCATTTTTAAAATATCCACCAAATCTATTTTTAAAAATACATGATTTGTGATCCAGAGAGATCTGATGTAACCTAAGGAAAATATACAGCTCCACACACAGATATGCACGTTCTTGCACATGTGAGGATTAGCTATGTGAAACAGGAATTCCACATATGCAAGTGATTCTCTGGATGAAGCTTGATTTGCTTCTGGACGTAAGGATACTGTACCAAGAAATGAACTGTGATACAAGCAGAAACTTCCTATGCATGTAGAAGAGGATCTCCGGATTACTGATGGAACATGATTGGATGTGCATAAAGTTCATTGAATCATGATGGACTGTTGATGGATCCTTTTCCCATCTAACATCTAACATACTTTGTATGCAGTAGCACTCAGATTCTTTTTGTCCTCTGTTTCTTCTTTAATAGGGTGTCCAATTGGGTGGGGTGAGGGAGAGACCACTGAAAAGCAATTTATATATTTATATATAAAAGCAATTTATAAGACTTTTCTAACAGGCATTCTGTAAAGACCTCAAAAAGGATTCTGACCTTTTTTTGTGCAAAGCATCCTGCCTCCCACATGTGTGATATTTCTCTTAGCGTTTTGTTAATGGCAAACAGTGGCCCAGACTCCCTAGAGACTGCCTGTGTTGACAGCTGAGAAACAACATGGTCACTTTGGGTAATGTCAGACAAGGCCAGCTCACTCACCAATCAAGGACCAGACACTTCTCAGGTTCCCTAAATGAAAATCCGACTAACGTTAGCTTTTTCTCTCTCTGCAAGCACACAATCTTAAATGGAAAGTCTCAATCTTGACATTTTATTAATTGTATTTTTATTCTAATAGTATGCTGGCTTCAATGTCAATGACTTTCTAAAATCAAAGTATAGTACATCTGCTTTTTGGAATCTGTCAGGCAAAGCCGTATAAAAAGGTGTAAGATTACATTTTTCTCTTATTAGTTCTTTTTAAAAAGTGGGGTTCATGGCCTTAAGAGCCATGGGACCAGTTTGCCTCAGCCCACCTTAACCCAGATGTGACATGAGTCAACATTGGTGGCATAATTATTACAGTCTGAGGGAGGACAGTTGCCCTGAAGTTCTGGTCATTCATTTAGGGGGAAATGACTTGTGCAGACAAAAGGTGTCACACTTGTAATCAGGGATTTAATCCCTGGGCTGTTGCTGGTTTGAATGGAATTCCTGCAGAGAAAGGTCTGGAGAGGAGCAGCCAAACCTGCAGGCATTGAGAAGGCCTGGCAGAATGCCGGTTGGGCAATCAGCAAGGATGTCTCGGCTGGGGGGGGGGGGTAAGACCTTTCCAAAGAAGGGTGCAACCTCTATCTGGCTGATCTTTGTGAGGGCTGGTGGGACAATGGGTGTTAAGCTAGGCTAGCCCCCCTGTGTGGCCGGAATAGGGTGGGCTGCTCAGGGTAGGTAAGATTAACTGGCAAACACCAGGAGGCATCACGGTGATGGGGAACATGTCCAGAACAGGCCATCACAGGTCATGAGGCTGGGTGGTGCTGAGAAGGAGCGCCTTTGGTGCTCAGTATCATCTCTCAAACATGGTAGGTGCCTTGTGGCCCATCAGAGGAGTCAGATGACACTGGGCATCTCTTGGCACAGGTTAGCTGTGCAGGCTGGGACAAACAAGGCTGGTGAAAAGTTTGAAGCCTGGGTGGACTTGCTCAGTGGGCACCCAAGGAGGTTGCCTAGCACAGATCACCCTTAAAATAGTCAGCTAATGTTCAAATAAGCAATGATGTATATCAGCCATTTAAATAAATATATGAATTTAAATAAACAACTAGTTGACTTCACGTAATTGTATCTGTGTATTCATTTTGGCGTGTCACATTTGGGGTGCTGGGGCAAGTTGGGTTCATGGGGCAAACGTATTGAGCCTAGTCTTATATTCTTCTATGAGTGCTGCACAAAGCAAAGGCTCTAGGGGAGGGGCCACAGCTCAGTGGTAGAGCATCGACTTTGCATCCTGACGGTCCCAGGTTCAATCTCCAAGGCTGCCAATTAAAAGGATCAGGCAGTATGTAAGTGATGTCAAAGATCTCTGCCAGAGACACTGGACAGCTGCTGCCAGTCAGTATCAACCTTGATAAACCAGTGGTCTGATTAAGTATAAGGCAGCTTTATGTGTTCATGCAATCAGACTCTTGGGGCCCCAATGGGGCTGCAAGGGGATCCCCGTCTCCTTGCTTTGGCTCTTGGAATTGTTCCTACACTTGGAGAAATCACACTGGATGAGATGGCCTTGCAGAAGCACTGTGCAAAATACTGGAGAGCATCACACTCAGCCCCTGGCATGCCACCCTTAGATCTGCAGAAAGGCCTGCGAGTGCATTTTCCTTTGTGTTTTTAAAGTAAGAAGGATGGTGTCATGCACCTCTGCCCCCACTTTCCTTATATAGGACACTGATAGTTGTGACAGAAATGCTACCAAAGGAGAAGGGACTGGACGTGTTAACCAGGGAGATACTAAATTCTAGATAACTCCTTAGCAGGAATATAATTTGGACTGCTGTAACCTTTTGATGTTTAAATTTTGTCATGATGATGTTTCTCATTAATTTAAGTACAAGAAACATTAATACATTTTGGATGTAGTGATGCAAACTTCAATTTCCCAGTTCATTAATTCCAAAAAATATCAATTTATCTCAGATTTGATGTTGCGGTTTTTCTGAAAGCTTGTTATACATACACATTTCTTATGTAACACAATATTTTTGAGTGACTATTCATGTGCCTAAAGAAGGAACACAGAAGACGTGGACTGTGTACAGTTTTGTTCCATGTATTTTGAAAGCACTTCAGCCATCACTTGAAATATTTCTTAAGCTATTGAAAAAAAATCTTTTTCTCAAAAGATTGTATTATTTTGAAACACAGACGAGGGCCAAAGGAAGAGAAAGTGGCATTCTAGAGCATATGTATTCTCCCCCAACTGTGCTTGTGATAGATTTACATTTACTTAATCAAATAGTTGGCAGCTGCATAGTGTGGGAGAGACTGGAAAGAAAGGCAAGTAAGCCAGTCTGTCTCTCATCAGAGTGCCCCAAACTCTTACTGCCTGTGCCACTTGTAGCACCCATGTGGCTGCTCATGCTGGATTGTAGCATGACATAAATCTAATACATCAAAACGATATGCCATAAATTCACTATTGTCTATGCTATAAATTCACTATGTCACATGTTTGCGTCCCACTGGCCTGAGATCAGAGGCTTGTGCCCTGATCCAGAGAATCCCTATTAGTAATAATACTCATGGATTTTCCTTCTCGTATAACAGATGGGAAAGCAGATGTCTGCCCTAAGGGGGATGGCTCCATGAATGCTACTGTAGTATTAATGGGCCCTGGCTGAGAGAGGAGAATACCATGTACAAGCCATCCCTAGCACAACTGGTCTAGGGTAGATAACATGTAGCACCTTGATTCTCTTACAGTTTATTGTTTGACTGGATGTTTGTTTATTGGGATGTGTGTGGAATATGCCACATGAAAGTATGGGTAAAGTAATACTCCCCAAAAATACTGACAAAAATTTGCCTGCAAAAATAACTTTCTTGTATAGATGGTTTCTATCAGGAATACTGCACAGTCCTAGATGTAATTGATGGGGTTAGGCAAATCATGAGCGTAGAATTTTGGAACATGCCTTTGTTTACATGGAAAGATTAGTCACAGGTTTACAGATGGAGCATAACAGCCAGACGCTCTTGCATTCCGACCCCTATGTGCCACTGCTTGGATAATGGCCAGATCCTGCCAGCTGTGAATTCCTTCAATATGGCACAGTTCCAATATAGTTAGCTCTTGCACAATGCTGCCATCAGGGCTAGGAGAAGCCGCGCCAAATGGTGGGGTACAGTGATGTGCAGCTCAGAGTTTTCGGCCAGTAAGTGTTCCCTTGTGACAATGCAGCTCATTGGCAAGGGATGGAGCAGGGTCTTGGCTATCTGCTGTAGCAGCAAGCTCTCTACCATTAATTGACAACAATAAATACTAATAACGCTATTACCATTTGGTAGCAACTATTCTGCTAATTTAGTGCCAGCAGCAGTAAATGCAACTTTCAGCCAATTTTCACCTTCTTATATTGCAGGTAAAGAGTTTTGCACAGGGGAAATATGGTTTCAATTGTCTGTGCTGTTGTCCATTATTAAAACAGTCTATAAAATGCAATTTAGATATCATGGTTCAGTTTATGTTGGGTAGTCCTGTATATCTGAAGCCCCTTCCTCAACACAATAAATCATGATTCTGAAATTCAATCTTCTCCTGAAAAAAATATGAATGTTAAGGCCTCCACCAAAAATACAATCTTGCAAACAGGGCATAAACTCAAAGACACTATTACCAATGCCATCAAACATGTGAGCTTATTGTTTTTTAACTAGTGGCTGCCAAGCATGGGGTAGTAGGGACAGTGGTGGATTTCGACTGGGAAGACCTGGTTCAAAAACTTGCTTGAGCAAGAAGCTCATTGGATTGCTTGTGCATAATCTAGCCAAGGGGCTCTCAGTCTTTCATGTCATACATTCCGCCCCCCCCCCCCCCAGTCACTAATCAAAGAACCTGGGTCCTGCCATGACAGAAACTAAGAGCCCACTTTTTTTCAAGAGCGCTTATATTTTTACAAGTGTTCTATAACTGTATCTATTAATTCTAGTAAGTTTTAAAGACAAAAAATTGCAGTAGTATTGTTGGGAGTAAATTTTATTGCCATAGCTTTACAACAGAAACAAAAATAATAATTCCATTAGTTGTTTAAAATTGTAATAATACTGTTGAGAATGATTTTAATGCTATGGTAACTGTAAAACAGGCATTTAATACATAAAAAATTGCAGTAGTGTTATTGGGATGGGGGGAGAGTGAATCCTTAGTAATAGTTATAAAAATCTTGTTTCAGTGGTTGAGAACCACTGATATAGCCTATGTCACTTGGATAAGATTGATGTGAGAATATAATGAGAGACCTGATATAAGCCAATCTGAGCTCCATGAGGGAAGAGGAGATATAAATAATATAACAAACCAACAGGACTGGAGGTAGCAAGAGCAAAATGACAAAGGCATCTGCTCTTGTTCAAATATGCTTCCAGATGATCTTCTGTACATTCTTACACACAAACATAGACCCTCCCCCCCATCCCATTCATATACATGTGCATACAGTTCCCTCATTTCTACATTTGCAAGGCCTTTTTGGCACTTACCCAAGATTTTCTGGAAACTGGGGCAATGCTAGTGTGAGGAGGAGACACACCACGTGATCTCCTCCCAGGTGGCTTAAGACCTTTGATGTTACTTTTTGATGTTGGCTCCTGTGCCTTGAAGGTAACATGAGAAAGGGCCATCTTTCAAGCCTCTGTTGGAAATTTCCTTGGATAAGGGACACCAAGGGCTGTCTACTCTATGCACCAACAGTTTGCCATATAGATGGCCACTTTGGTGTAGTGGTTAAGAGTGGCAGGACCCTAAACTGGAGAACCAGGTTTGATTTCCCACTCCTCCGCTTGAAGCCAGCTGGGTGACCTTGGGTCAGCCACAGCTTCTTGGAGCTCTCTTTGGCCCACCCACCTCACAATGGTGATTGTTGTGAGGATAACACAGTTTTTAAACTGCTCTGAAGGGCGGAATATAAGTCAAATGTTGTTGTTATTATTATTATTCCTTGCATCCTATGTGTGACTACAGCATTGAAGGAGGAGAAGCTCTTTTCCATCAAAGGCACAGTGATTACCTGGGAACTATATATCATTCATGAACCACAAGCTATCCATACTTGGTTGAAACTTTGGCCTTAATACATATAATATGAATAATCCCTTAGACTTCATACAGCTACTCTCAAATATAAAAGCATTTGAGAACTTATGCCTTACTATTGATATTCACTTGGCAGAGAAACCTCTAGGTATGGAAGGAATTTTGTTTCAGACTTGATGGCAGAGCTAATATCACAACACTGGGAGAAATGTTTATATTTGCTTGTTTACATTATTTAAGGAATACACTGACAAAAATGTAAAGGTAACAGTTATACCCTTCTCAGCCCATTAACTTCAATGGACGTTGGAGAGTGCTTAGGATGCTGCTGTCCAGTGTACACTATGGGGAGTAAGTCCTATAGTGGGAGTTACTTTTGAGTATGCACTGAGGTGCTATGTAATTTCATTTTATCTCATAAGAAAAGGCTAGCTAACAGAGAGGCTCCTGACTGACAGTGTGTGTGTGTGTTTTAAACACAATTTTATTATTAAAACAACCCCATGATTTAGGTACTCAACTCATATGCAACTCATATGCCCATCAGGGAACAGCACCACCTCGTGATGAACACCTGAGCAGCAAACTGCACAGTGGTCTTTCCTTCTCATTGCTTACAGGATTTATAGCTCTTTAAGTCTACAAAATGGAGAAGCCAGCCAAGCATTGTCCCTCTGAGTAGTGCTGAGCCCGTTTGAGAGAAGAGAAGCCTTGGACTAGTTTCTGTTTCTTCTGCCTTAGAGAGACAATGGATCTTTAAATATGAATAAAGACTAGGGCCAGGCCTGCTTACACATGCATTAAACACATGTTAATGGAAAAATACCAACTGAACTTGCATTTTATGTGTGACCACACTCATCTTCCAAATGGCTTTGGGGGGAAATGGGCTCATGAGTGCATACATGGAGGAAGAAGAGGGGCAGCATGTTCATCTTACTGCCTTTATCAAGTGTATGCCCAGGAGAGATGTATCTCCGGCAGTAAGACAAAACAGTCTGCCTTCCCCCATGGCACTTTTGTATCTGCAAAAATGCACTGTGTAGAAAGCAGGGACGGACGAAGCCTCACATGTAAAATGAGAGTTCACCCCCCCCCCCATCAACATGTGTTTAGTGCATGTGTAATCAGGCTCTGATACACACAGCCTGCAATACCATTGTCGTGCCCATCTCCTTCACCGCTTGAAATTTTAGATTCAAAGAAAATGGTCCCTGCTTTCATCTTCCTGAGTACTTCCCCTTGGGTTTTTTAAGGGAGAGGAGTGTGGGAAAGATGAGTAGGAGACCAGACTTCATTATGGGTGACCATACTAAGCTGTATATTGTACTCAATAATTGATTACACTGAATAACTCTAATATACATATAATTAAGAACTAGTTCATAGTGTTTGTTATAGGTATTTCCTTGCTGACATTTCCATCACAGTTTCCCTGATCACAATTTGCATCAGCCTATTTGTTATCAGTATGAACATGTGAGGGATGGAAGTTGTGTACAATAAAGACTATCAGCTGGTATGCTAGGCTATAAGATTGAATTCATGCTACACTCTGCTCATTATTTTTATCATTTGGAAGGAAATGCGAGCAAAGATCATAGATCCATACGCTATATATCTTGCTAGCTTAGAATCCCAACTTGGCTCTTTATTGTTGGAACACTGGGCACCGGGAAAGCAGAATTCCCAGCAGATGAGGCAAGAGATGATTACCTTCTTTTTCCTAGGGTCAGGAACGGTGCCACCAAAGCAGCAACATTCCCATGTTAAGAATTTGGCTTCCTAGTTTGAATGACTTGCTAGGTTGGTTTGAAGATGATCTAGAACAAACAGTGAAACTAATCAAGGTGAAAGTCGCTCACTAATTATTGCCAAAATACCAATATTTCTAAAGTTGAAAATTTCTCAGGGTGCAATCCTTGGGCTCTTTTGCCCATGCATACACGTAATGTGGTTGCCCACAACTTTGAATTTCCTTCACAGAAAAACACTGTCCTTGGTGGTGGAAAATGCCGTCAAGTCACAGCCAGCATGGTACCTTCTGCTGAGGTTTTCAAGGCAAGAGACTTACAGAGGTGGTTGCCATTGCCTGCCTCTGCATAGCAACCCTGGTCTCCCCATCCAATTATCAATTAAGGCTGATCCTGCTTAGCTTCTTTGATCTGACAAGATCTGGCTTGCCTGGGCTATCCAGGTCAGGACAACACTGTCCTTAGGTGAGGTAAAGTGATATGTGGTATATGATACACAACAACACATTCCACTGAGGCACTTTTATAATGGTTATTGTTACATTGTTTTACAATGTAAAACAGGTGGTGGAACTCAGTGGGTTGCCCACAGAGAAAATGGTCACATGGCTGGTGGTGGCCCCGTCCCCTGATCTACAGACAGAGGGGAGTTTAGATTGCCCTCCGCGCTGCTGAGCGGCGCGGAGGTCAATCTAAACCCCCCTCTGTCTGGAGATCAGGGGGCAGGGCCACCAGCCATGTGACCATTTTCAAGAGGTTCCGGAACTCCGTTCCCCCCCGTTCCCCCTGAAAAAAAGCCCTGCTTATGGTCCTTTCCAGCTCTATACATGTCTGTTCTAGTACCATCTGTAGTATTCAGTACAGAGATACACAAAAGTAGCCTAAACGACTACTATTCAAACATCCCATTGCTACACTTGACACTGCTTCCTGAGAACTGTTAGAAAGGATTTAGCCTAGCCTATAATAGTCACCAATTTCATATTTTGAATGCTGCATTTTGGTTGGTGGTAAAATATAAACTAATTTTGAGCAATAGGTTAACGTGTCAGAAAGAACCTTCAGGCACTGGTAAAGAAATCAGCATTAGGAGAATCCTCTTGATGTCAGAGATTAATTGCATTCTTCCACCTCTGCTTTAATATTTATTTATTAATTGGCAGGATAAAATACCAGTGTGTGTGTGTGTGTGTGTGTGTGTGTGTGCGCGCGCGTGCATGCGCACACCCAATTTACAGTGACTACTGTAACTAACTACAGTGACTAAGGTATGTCTACACTTTAAGTGTTTGTTTTCTTTTATTTACAGCATTTGCCAAATATAAGTGTTTTTAACCACCATTTAAGCAATTATTTTTTTACTAAACTAGCCAAGAACCAGAATGAGCACGTTTGGAGATGCACTAAGGGCCACTAGAACTAGCTCAATGGGCCTTCACCCATTTTCACATCATTACAAGCTATAACAGAATAAAACAAAGACAGAACCCACGCAGTATACATTTGGGGCCCAAAAGGTAAAATCCTATTTCTTCTCACAAAATGCCCAGTTCACAGAATGTTTCTCACACACCCAGGCAAATCATGTACTTGCTTTGCTATAATAAAAATTACTGGTTTGTCCCTGAAGCTGTTCTCAAGAAAAGTTTTAAGGGTGAAATTATCAAAGTGACTAAACGGTTTAAGAGTAAAAGTTTCACACAAGCTACTTTATCCCAATTCATTTTTACATTCTCACTCCTATTTTGTGGGGATATGTATTCAGGCAACAAGATCAGATTCAAAATGTGCTAATTCTTTAATATAACTAATCTGATCACAATAATCTGATACTCAGTAATGTTTGGAAACATTCTAACACCTTGATAGCTGCTTTCAATTTCCCAGTCAGTGGGAAGGATAGAGAAGGACTCTGCATATATGCGTCTAATGAGGACATTGGACAATCAGAACAGTTATTCTATCTCCACATTGATCAGGACTGTCCTGAATTAGCATTTCTGTGCTCAACTCATCACTCATTATTGCAATCATTTTAGTGGCTTTGGGAGTGTATTCCAATTCTATAAAGTAAGAGGGGGCAATTTTTGTAAGCTATTTCATTATTTGGGGCTGTGTCAACTAACAGAAGCACCGATTTATATCTGAAGGCAGTTCTACACAGACTGTGGGAGAAGGATACAGACAGAAGAGACTGTGCTCCCCCTTGCAAAGTGCTTGAGAAAGTGTGGGAGTAGAGGCCACAGAGACAGATTTCCCCCCAAGAGTAAAAACACACATGCTCCCCAAAACTAGTCAAGATGGAGAAGATCAATGATAAGGAAGAATTATCTATCTAGTTGTGTGAGAGGGAGCAGTGCTGAGTCGGGATAGGAGAACTCACTATATCTTGATTTCATGAAAGCAACAATTTCTTTTCCCCAGTTCAAATCCATTCCCAGCAGCATTTAGCCCTGGTAATAAAAATGACAAACAATTTCTTGTTCACGTGTAATCAGTACACCAGGGGTGTGAATATTTTTTAATCAAATTGGAACACATGAGCAAGAGCAAGTTGTCCTCTGCTTTGATTTACTCCAGTGCTTGAAACCTTCTTCTTTTGGTCTGGCTCTGAATGCAGAAGTCAATTCAGTTGGGTGAAAAAATGCTGAAACCAACAGGACACAGTGAGATAAGAGGCTTATAGGGAAAAGTTTAGCTCCTTTTACTCTCACAGTCCCTTTTTGTTTACTTGGGGGGGGCGGGTGGTGGTGGTTAACAATATGTCCCCTGCTCTTCTCCCTCTCTCTATGCCTGAAGATCCCAGGAAAGGAGGTAAAAATCACTTCAATTGCACATCTACATAGGGTCACATTATCCAGTGCTCGCTCTACAAATGACAATTTGAGATTTCTCTTATTGTCCTCAGATTTAACAGGGAGGGGACCCTGAGTGAGAAGTACAAGCCCTGAGAATTTTTTCCCAATTTGTTGGGAGAAAAAAGTTACATCAGTAAATATTAAACAAATAAAGTATCTCATGATATTTTCCTGGGAGTAAGATCCACTGAATGAACTTCAGTAGAATTCTGAGTTGATCTGCTTAGGGTTGCTCCCTAGATGTATACAACTATAACAAAGTAAATAAATAAAGCTTTCCATCCACTTTGGCAGAGCTTCTGTAATTTTAAAATATTAACTATGTAATAGATGCATGAGTTATAGTGTTTCCTCACCCTGGTGACATGACTGATTCAAGCACACTTAAAATTTATTTAAAAAAATACATGACTTGCTTTTGCAGCCAGTAGCTCTCAAAGCAGCTTAAAGATATAAACAGTCCATACAATAAGCCCCACCCAGCAAGAAAACACAATAACATAAAATCATAACAAGTGCACGCACATGGGACTAGACCTTCCTAGGTTTTCACAGCAAGGTGACAATTCCATCCATACCACAAAGAGCATATCAGAAAGACAGGTCAAACCTTCTCTCACTTTTTAAGATGCTGGTGGTTTTTATGTGGGGAATCATTTCAAGCGCATGCTTCTCAACATGGATTTTGAGGTAGTACTAATCCTCATAAGAGGAATCAATTCATTATGCACATTCAAATAAACGTTGTCCTTTTTTTACAGAAAATCTCTGACCTCATTACTTTAGTACAGGCCAGTTGTTTTTCTAGCTTTGTGAAAGGTGATGCTTCATTTTAAATCAGGGTAAAAGAACTACATAACTGTAAAATATGTATAATAAACAATGTTGATACATTCTTTGGGGAATGTTACTCTTTCATTTTCATAAATAAAAGAGAGGAACAGTTCCTCAATACGACCTGTGCACAAACACACCTGAAGGAACAAAACTTGTATTGCCGATATTGAAATAAATACAAAGTAAGTAAGATAAATATCACATGCATAAGTTCATTTAAAAAATGTGTGAGAGCTGCTCTGCAGTGTATGAAACTCTGAGCCAGAATAAAGTGATTGGTAAGCGGTTTAGCCACAGGCTCCCCATAAACCTGGGGTGTGCTATGGGTGCGCAATGGCCCTCTTTATGGGGAACCTGTTGCTAAATCACTCACAGTCAATCTAATTCTGGTTGGTATGTGACAAAACAGCTCCCTCATTTAAAAATATTTTGTACATGTGATACGTCTGGCTCTAACTTTTACTAATGCTTTAATAAACGGATAAAACTGCCTTACACTGAGTGAGGCTACTACATCTTGTGGGGTGAATTCCGACATATAATTAACGCATGGAATTCACAGGCACAAGATACAGTGAAGGCTGCTAACATAGATGGCTTTAGATAAATTCATAGAAGATAGGGTCATCAGAGGTGACTGGAATGAAAGGCTAAATGGAAGTATTTTCAAAGGACGTATGCCTTGGAATGCCAGTTGCTGGGGAGCAACAACTTGGCCTCTGTGCCCTGCCTGTAAGCCTTCTTGAGGCATCTGTTTCACCAATGTGGGAAACTGGTTGCTGGACCAGAATGAACCTTGGATTGATGCAACAGGGATGCCTTTCATGCCTCATACTGAGTGAGGCCACTAGGCCATTCTGATTGTACACACTGCGCAGCCCAAAGGCTGAGGTTCTAGCCTACCCTGCCACCAGAGTCCCCATAAACAGACATGTAGGCTAAACTTCTGTATCAATGCATCTCTGTGAACCATGGGATAATAGACAGAATTGCGATTTTATGGCAGATTGCCATGCTTAAATTGAAGAAGACTTTGGATTCTAGAAAGAATTGCCTAGCCAACCAAACAGTGAGCCAGGGTAGCTTGTAGATTCCCATCACTGGATATTTTAAAAGTAATGGAGATAACAATTCCTTAGGGATAGCATCTTTAATAGGCATGGATCAGATTGAGCTCCTCCAGCCCTTTTCCATCTCCCCCAGTGATATTTATTTTATATTCTTTAAATGCCCTACAACATGTCCAGAAAAATTTAGGATTATGCATGAATATAATAACACGTGATGATGATATTCTGCTGTGACTACATGCTTTTGTGATTTAAGACTTTATTCTTTCCCAGTATGTTTGGAGAATGCCTGGCTTCTGCAGGGCAAATAAATCAATACTAGTTGTACTCCAGTCTACCAAGGCTATGTGGTATGAAATGCTTGAGAGAGCCTCTCTGGTTTCAGATGGAGGCAGGTTTTGGCCCTGCTTGTGAAAACTAAATGATAATGTTCTAAGGCATTTTTTTTAAATGAAAAGCCATCTCTTTACAATGATTTCCCCCCTCCTTCTATACATTTGTCCATTTTGTATCCATTAATACAACTTGTTGTGTAAATTCTACAAGCTATTTTATAACTATTTACTCTGACTTCATTTTTATTTAAAGGCAATTTAACTGGAATAAACTTCAAAAAGAGCACAATACCTTTCTGATCTGAGGGTCAACAATAATACTGAACATAACTTTAAATATTTTGTAAAATTTTCATATTTCAGATAATTACATGAGAAAGAAATACAGCACATCTTGAAATCCTGATGATTAAAATGTGTGTATCAAAAATGCATGCAGAAAATATATAAGGAACTATAAGGATCTGTGAGAAACGTTCAGGGTTGTGTGTTTAGTTTAAAAATTAATGCAAGAAACCTTAAGGGAAAATGCTGGGAAAACAGCTAGTTTTTCTTCTAATGCAAGGCTTAAAATCAAACCTGCATACGGTAAAACAGTAGGGCCTGTTTTGTGCTCTGCACTTAGTATTAAGATCTGACCCCGTAATGAAAGCTATTAAAAATACACCAACAACTAAGGGTTTTGGAGATCTGTTTTTTTTTTAAAAAAAATTGCTAGTGATCAAATGCTATTCTTCTGAGGATCCAAATTTTAAGATTCTAGGGTTTGTCTGAAAAAGCCTGTAATTACACAAAAAATGATACAAGATCCAGCTCACCTTGAAGTCCATTTCCATTTGCACTGGTGCAAGATGGTGGAGGAGAAGCTTGGGGCCTGACAACAGGAGCAAAGGCGCTCTTTTGTTTCACTGCAGAGATGACATTGGCAGGTGAGAATGAGAAAATGCCGTGTGTACTGCTACAGTTTGAAGGGAGGGTGACCGAAGAGGCTGCCATGGTAGGGCTTGACGGCACTACTGCAATAAAGCAAAAATAATCAGGACTCATATTGTGGATTTTTATGGCAAACATGGAAGGGGGAAAAAGAGATTGATGGGGCCTTGCCTCTTATAATAGTAAAAAAAAAAATCTGTGAAAAAACAAAATGCTTTGGCTTGCCACGCTCTGGATAACAGGCAAACTCTTTTGTGTTGGACTTCTGTTGCAAATTGTGCAGTCCAATCTGGACTTCTGTTGCAAATTGTGCAGTCCAATCCCTTTAAACCAAGATTATTGTACGGCATATAAGAATATATTTGCCATGTTTTTATTTTTAATGTCCAGCCTCCAGAGTCACCCCTCCTTTTATCCAGTAGCTCACATTGTAGTAAATCAAAACAAAAGTAATTTTTTTTGTAACAAACAGGAATCTATGTAATTTCTAGAAATAGACACTTACTGCCATAAGGGGAGTTGGCTGAGGAGCCATTAAGAAATCCAGGAGAACCAGGTACGCCAAGATTGGGCATGCCGGTATTGCCATATCCATTCATGCTATTGCTGACTGTGTTGTAATTGGACTGCTGAGGAGTACTGCTTGGAACATATCCTCGCGGGGAAACACTGCTTGTGTTGCGACTGTAACCTACTGTGTTAGGGGGAAAAAAACCCATCCCAAGAAAATGATTATTTAAGGAGGTGAAGGGTTGCCCAACCACACCATACATTACACTCTTTTAACTGATTGCACAGCTTTGGTCTATGCTGTCTACTACTACCCTATCATCTCTTTTGCAGTTCAAGATAACCTTATCACGCCAACCCTACTTAAATCATCTGTGATCACTCTGCGTTGTCTCTGCTCTTAGCAGGGACAGCCAACAAAAGCTCCCTTCGATCCAATTGTGTCAGTTTCCTTCACATTTGTCTTTAGTAGCAATTATCAACAGGCTTGATTGCTGGTTTAAACCAACATGCTCAATGAACTTTCAGCCTTTCTAGGTGTTCAAATGTCAATGTAGGTAAAAAGAGGTAGGGAAAAATACATTTGTTTGCTGCAGTTGTTTAACTTTAGAAGACTGTTTTTTATGATTAGTATTTTTTACTGAAGATAAGCAAATGTTCCCACTGGGTGCATGCTTCAATGAAAACCAACCCTGCTCCAATTTAGAGAGTGGTTTTATGAGATTAATTTGACAGAAGGAAGTTTAATGGACACCGTAAAAGAAGAATTAGGCAAGTGGGACAATAGCAAGAAAGGAATGCAGTGGCCCTGATCCAGAGAATGTTAGTCATAGCTAACTTGTCAGTCAAAGTAAGCTTTCTCTAGATCAGAGCAAGTGTTTTTTTCCTGTGTTATCACTCAGTTTTGTAGTTATAAGAAGTAATATATATGAACATACATAAGAAATGTTTACCATATTCTAGTCTTGTATGTAATCATTTATTTGCTTTATTTTACAGTTTCTAAGTTGCAGTAATTATATTTGCTGCTACTGTCCATATACAATTTTATAAAACATACTTATAGGGAAATCCTAAGGACAGTTACTCCAGTCTAAGCTCATTGATTTGAAATAAAATCCATGTTTAGAAAGAAAGCTGTAATTTCTAGCAACATTAGCTATGATTTAAAAATTCAACCAATATGTATGAGAACTTTGAATGTACATATGGAATTGTTTTTACAGTCTTTCTAATTACCAGCCAAAATCATGCGTTATCAAACAATCAAGATATACATGGAAGTGGCTAAACAGAAAATGTTACAAAATCCCAGGTGCATGTGTATTAGGGTCTTCAACAGGCTACAACCATTGACTTCCCAATTTTATATTAACAGTTTTATTACATGTTTCTGCATATTATCACATCTTTTCAGTAGAGATATTCTATGGCATGACAGAATAAAGAAATCCAGGAGTCACAAATATTAAGGAATATAGTCAGCATACTATGCGTGATTGAAAATATGATTCCTGGTACCATAAAGCTAGGTTTACTTGAATTTTTTGGAAGACACAATTCTTAAACCTTCACATACCTTGGTCATTAGCTTGTGATGTTTCTGAAACATTAACTGCTAGCTGGCTGCTAAATGAGTTTACCCCCATCATGCCAGTATGAGCTGGAGTGTTGGCAAGTGTAGGAATCTGATTGTGATTGCGTGGCACACTGTATAATGCTTCTGCAATATCAGCTGCTCGTTTCAGGATGATTTCCTACAAAGTAGTAAAAGAATTAATTTCTAATACATACCATACATTGCATGGGTGACCACATATCTTTATTTTGAATCTGATAATGGAATCAGATGTGGTGAAAATAAAGCAGATGTTGCAACTTTTTTCGTTTAGCAAAGCATTACATTAGACATATCCCTGGAAATTACCTGTGATGAACCAGGAGGGTAAATAATACAGATATAAAAGCCAACTAGTATTACATTTATTCTTTCTTTCCTTGTTTATTTATTTTCTTTCTTTTTTTCCTCTCCAATGGGGTCTCAATGTGGCTCCTCTCCTCTCCTCCATTTTATCATCACCAAAACCCAGTGAGGTAAGTTAGGCTGACAAGGTGTGACTGGCCCAAGGTCAAGCAGCAAAAGTGGGAATTCGAACCCAGATCTCCCAGATCCAGATCTAGTCTGGCACTCTAACCACTATACCACACTTGCTCTGTTTTAAAAAGCAGCAAATGCATTTCTAATAGTTTCCACCACACAATGCATATTTATCTGCTATTTAGCAGGGCTCCCATTTGTCCCAATACAATAGACCAAGTTTGAGGTTATTCCCAGCTTAATGACTTCTTCTGCTTTTGTCAACTGTACCAAATTCTCATTTGTGATAGGAAAACTGGCTGTAAGAAGAAAATGGTATGTTGAATTTGTGCATCACTTCGAGTACTGTATCAGCCTAAATAGACCTGATTAGCCTGATCGC